>NC_067163.1:3664740-3964740 GCF_903995435.1 Acomys russatus
GAAGGTTAGAGGGGCAAGGAGATGTAGCTCTCTCTAGACTACGTCCTGCTGTTATCATTGGGGGCAAGCCCAATCTTTGTAGTTAGAGTATCTCCAGCCAGCGACCAGCAATTTGGAAACCCGGCAATCTGGCAAACAGCAGCAAACAGCAATCAGCAATCTGGCAAACAGCAAACAACAAACAGCAACAGAAAAATCTTCAGCAGGGACCACCAGCAGCAGCAGGAACAGCCGAAACAGCATCGGACAGCAGAGGGAGAGCACCAGCCACCACAGGCCCTCTCCTGTTCTCACATTTATTCCCTCTCAAGACTCCGCAGAATTCCATATGTAAACTATCTTCAGCTGGCAAAATGACGCCCCATGCTAGAGCATGAGACAAATCATAGTCAGCAGCCGTGGGCACTCTGAAGCAGCCCCATATTTCACACCTGGGACTAAAACAAAGACATGTTTGGTTCTTCCTTATCCCTTCGTTACTCAAGGCAAAGAGAGCTACATGCAAACACCCACTGGCATGCACCGCACTGCCTCTCTGGCATGGCAGAAGGACGTGAGCTGCGTGATTTGGATTGTAGGTTAGTAGATGTATTGTCAGGCTCATGCTAGTCAGGCCAGGTCTCTGCTTTTCTGTTTTCTGAATATTACACATGCACCCTCCAACAGAGGCATAGCGTCAGACACTAAAAACCTACTGCCATGAGCCCTCGGCAGGAGAGCTGACCACGGGAGGGTCTCACCTCAAGAAACAATCACCTTGGTAACCTGCTATCCTTCCTCTGAGTGCCACCAGGTCTCCCCCTCCAGTGGACATGGTCAAATATGAGGCACCAGAATTCGTGTGAAAGTCATACCCCACTCTCCACTCAACTGTGGAGAATATTCTGTCCATTGGCTAGGTCTGGGTAGGGGTTTAAAGTTTACCACCTGTATTGTCCTTGGCTGTTGCTATGAGCATATACAGGAGGAGGAAATCCCCCTCAGGCACAGTCATGGGGGAGAGGAATAAGGGGAAAATGGGAGGGAGGGAAGAATGGGAGGATACAAGGGATGGGATAACCATTGAGATGTAACAAGAATAAATTAATAAAAAATTAAAAAAAAAACAATCACCTGTGATTGTTAACCCAGTCACTTGCATGTTAATGAGTGAATTAGGAGCCTCAGTCAGTTCTCCGCCTGTCATGACTAAACTTGCCTTTGTGAAATGTGAAGTCATTTTCACTACCGGCACAAGGGAGAAACCGGTTTTTAACGTTGAGGGCCACGAATCTGGTTATGCTATTCCAAGATACGTGTGAATTTGCAAACGGCGTGTGGCAACATGCAGGGGACAATTACAGTTAGATGCCTGGCAACCAAAGCCATTGCTTTGATGGTGACTAGGTGCCACCAGTAAAGAAAGAATAAATGTGGGGACTTGTATGCACCCTCACGCCAACACACTGTTCTTAAAATAAAAGCAGATTTAAAGGAAATGTACATAGAGAGTACAGACGAGGTACTATCCTGAAGTAGAAGTTGTCAGAAGTGGGGCAACATCTCCACTAAGCTAAGGTGCTTACGTCTCATAAGAAACCACACAGTGTGCATCTCCGCTTCCATCTAAAAAACCCTCTGCGACCATCAAATCCACTTGTGGAAGAACCGCTAATGAGATATCACACCCGCTCACACTGCGAAAACTGCTGGAGGCTTTAGTTGCTGTTTACCGAGATCAGCTAATCCTTCTATTTTTTAAAAGTATGGAAATTTCCAGCACATAAAGAGCGAAGAGAACACTGAGTGGATTCTCATGCGCCACCACCCAGTTCAAGTCACACCAGCTGGCCTTCGCCCCGGATCCTGCACACCTTGGTACACTCTGAATTATTTCCAACAGAAGTTTGTGTCTAAAATAACATTTTCATTTGTTAAACGATTTTTTAACATATGTTCTTTTAAAATGTAAGCTCAAAAATTCATTAGTGGAAGTCCCACTGTCAACCTGCACAGCTCTTAAATAAATAAACGAGCTAAATTCTGGGTCTTTGGGGTTTCCTTGCTATTAGAAGGTAACCCACCCACACTGAACAATCAACCACAGGCCAGGCTATTGAAATGTGGTAACAGACTTTGACCACGGTATTCACATGACCATGAAAGAATGGTTCTGTTTTGTTCCGAGGGTTCTCAAGTTAGGAATAAAACGCCTCTATCCTGCTTAAAGCTGCACAAATGAACTGTGTCTTGGCTTGGTGGCCTGAAAGCCAAGAGCTGCCAAGGCCACTTTCCTGTCTTCCTCCTGTCTGCTGTCTGTAGGGGAGAGTCTCTGTGTAGATCGTTCCAGCTTCTGCTTGTAACTGGCGGTCTTCAGTGGCCTTGGCTTGCAGCTACACCACCACGGTCTGCTTCTGCTGTCACACGGCCGTTTCCTCCTGATTCTTCAGGTGCCATCTCCTGTTCTTACCTGCACATTGGTAACAGGAGGCTGGGGCTGCTGCTTCAGTGACCTCACCTCGACTTGATTATTGGCAAAGACCTCATGGTGAGGTGAGCTTCCACATTCGAGTTCTGCATTCTGGGGGCTAATGATTCAACACATCCTTTTCATAGAACTCAGTTCAACCAGAACCATAGCAGTTTTTCAGCCTGTGCCACCATGTTTTTATTAGGATTTCCCTGGGTGAGCATGTACTCATCTGTGCTGAGAGCAGAACGAGAGGAAAGCTAAGAGGCGTTAGAAAGGCCCAGGGGCCCTTAGCTCAGTTGAAGTCTGGCAAGCTCAAAGTTAAGAAAATTAACACAATTTACTGCAAAAGCCACCACCTATGCATAGACAATGCTCTTTTATATAGAGACATTCCAGATAAGGACATTAAAATAGCAAGGAGCCATGTTTACAGTATGAACACATCGTTTTCTCCCTCCACCCTGTGACCTTACAGTCCCACCCCACACACCCTGGTGACCGCAGCCCTAGTTTCTTCTCTACAGAAAGAGAAAGCAAAACAATCTTTAAAGCCGTTAACAGCACCTTCCAGTAGCCACAGAATCATTTACTCTTCTTTTTTCAGAAAAATTAATTTATTCTCTAATGTATCCCAAGCATAGTTTCCCCTCCCTTCTCCCTACACCCCCAACCTCTGTCCTCCCTCCCTCCTCCTTCACCCATCCACTTGTCCTCCATATCAACCAAACATGGTTTATCAAGTTGCAGTAAGATTAGGCCCCCTAGCTACATATTAAAGCTGGATGAGGCAACCCAGTAGGACGACCAGGGTCCCCAAAGCAGGCAAAAGCACCAGAAACTGTCCGGCTCCTTCTGTTAGGAATTCCACAAAACCACCACACTACACAACTTTAACATATACAGAGGGCTTAGGTTAGACCCATGCAGGCTCGCTGACTGTCGGCTTAGTCTCAGTGAGCACCTAGGAGCCCAGATTTGTTGATTCTATGGGTTTTCTTGTGGTGCCTTAGCTAAGATTCTTACTAATGGGGATACAGAGCCTAAACCTGCCATTTCCTATAACCAGGTAAGACTTCCAGTACAGGGCTTGGGACACCAACCAAGCCACAAAACCTGTGACCTACAATACGTCCTACCAGCACGATGTGTTGGGGTACAGAAACGGTGGGAGTGGCCAACCAATGACTAGTCCAGCTTGAGACCCATGTCATGAGAGGGAGCCCACCCGTGACACTGCCTAGGGGACAGGCAACCAGAGGCCATGTGGCCCAGAGACGCAGGATGGGGAGAATGCCAATGAAATGATTCCTAATGACTTTGTGCTGTACTCACAGACTGGAGCCTAACCCAGTTGTCATCAGAGAGGCTTCATGCAGAAACTGACGCAAACAAATGCAGAGACCCACAGCCGAACATTAGGCAGAGTTTGGGGATCCTGGGAAAGGGGAAGGATGGGTTGTAGGAGCCAGAGGGGCCATGACACCACACGAAAACCTACTGCTCTTAAGGTCCCAGGCAGCATTGCCTCACGCAGAGCCATGCAAGTGTCTACCGTCGTGTTCCTAAGTCACCTACCTACACACAGCCATGCTCAAACTTACATTAACGCTGGTTTTGAAAGTTTGGCTCTGTCCCACACTGATCAGTCCTGTCTGGAGACTCTTTCCTACATGAGTGTTAAGAATTCCAGCCTAGCCTGCCTGAGGGCCCAGAAAGACCTCCCTAGGTTCCGTGTCTCCTGTAGGTGGGAGTGACTGTTCTGTACAGGCACTCAGTATGCACCCAGTGGGTCTGTATTCACCTTCCCTGGCTATCTCTGACTGTCCATCTAGATGCAGAGGCTTGGGGTCCATGGCTCCTAAAATGCCGACTCACTAAGCTACTGTGTCCTCCTAACCCAGCACAGTGACTTCTGTGAGGTGTGTGTCCATCTGAAGCTCACACGCTTCTGAACAACACCAAAAACAAAACAAAAACAAACGAACAAACAAACAACAACAAAACATGTTTAAATAGTAAAACAGGTTTTAAGCAAAGGAGCCAGATTCTTCTCCACAGAGGTAAAGGAGCTTAACTTTCATATGGAAATGAGGCTAGACACAGTATCTGTCACGAGTTCCTGCTGCCTGACAACCTGACCTTGGAGAGCGGCACTTTGGCACCAGACAGAACAGAGGTGCTTTTCATCATCTGTGAATTGTGTGACTGTATTTCTCTCTCTCTTTGCTCCACAGAAGGGGAATGCCGGTAGGAAACCTATTTGAAAAAGCCCCCCCCACACACACACACATACACACATATCAAAATGGTCACGGATTTACTGTGAGAATGGACACGTTTGAAACGGTACAAAGGCGCACACTGCCATATGCCTTCCTTGCAGCCTGCCTGTATTGGGGAACTGTGGCTATCTGCTTGCTGCTTAGCCCCAGGTTGGCACACTCCTGGCTTTTCTATGGGCAGCTGTGAGGTTGCTTGTTTGTGTTGTCAGTATATATATTTTTTAAAAGAGAGCAAAGGTGGACATGGGTGGGTGGGGAGGCAGGAAGGACCGGGGAGAAGGTTTCATCAACATGAACAACAAAACAGGACATGGAACATGTCAATGTTACACAAAGAAACGTGGGGGACTTGGTAAAGCCACAAGTGGGAGAAATGGTCTTTCCCAGGGAAGAGCACACCAACTGGTTGTCCAGTGCCAAAAGTCCATCCCTGAAAATATGTATAACATTATATGGTCCCAACATGTTATATTTAGGAATATATATGATTAGTGAAAAAGAGGCCATGAATTTGAAGGTGAGTGGGGAGGGATGGGGAGGGGTGTTGTAATTAGATTAAAATCGCTAAAAAAAAAAAAAAAAAAAAATGGCTACAAGATGTGAGTTTTTAAGGATTTGTAAATGAAAATCAGATTTTGGCTCTTTTGACAACTGTCTCAGGGCATTTGGGAAAGGAACCAGGGGTAGCAAAAGATGAGAGTGACTCAGGGACAGACTGATAATGCAGGACGGATGGAATGCGCCAGAGGACACTAGCCTCCACACGAAGGACTGTTAGGTAGCTCCTCATTCTGGTTAGAGGGGTTGCTACTCTCACACACAGACTCCTGTTGCTCTGCCACGTCTCCCATAGAAGGACCAACCAGATGGCCTAGCAGCATTTCTAAACAGATCCAATAAAAGTGTCTCTTCAATACCCAAGACTTACTCCTTTGACCATAGATGGGGTTCCGGAAATGGCCACCAGGGGGCAGCATGACCACCTCATTCCCTTACCCCGTCTATGCTGACGTTTTAGTCTGACTCTCCACCATCCTCTGCTGGTCACAGAAGAAGACTAGGTTTATCAGTCAAAAGCTTGTGAACAACAACAACAACAACAACAACAACAACAACAACAACAAAAGCTTGTGCAACTAGTTTGTTGGAACTTTTACTCATTAAAATATCTGAAGAATATATCACATACACTCAATATTTTTAATATCATGTTTAATATACTTTTAAAAATGAAACAGATTTTCCTCTTGTCTTCTAATACATCCTTATTTGGCCTCTCTTTTTCTTGATGAAGGTGATAAATTATATTCAAATATCCATTTTTCTGCAGTGTTATTAAAGCTTTCTAAAGCATACATATTCCATACGGTCTTATAACGATGAGGAGCATGCGCTATGCCCTGACCGTCTGCTCCGCAACTGAAGTCCTGCTCTGCTCCAGACCACGAAAGCTAAACAACATCTCACCCGCCATCTGTAGCCCCAGCATTCTTTGCAGAATCATCTCTCTCTAAATTCACCTGAGAGCATGGGACTGCTGCCGCCGGTGGGTGTGCCAGCTGTGACTACACGACCACACTAGAAAAGTTTCAATCAGCCTCCTTGTAGTCCAACAGGAAATCAATAAACAGTGGATCAAAATTTGGAACATAATTTGTCTCCTGATGTTTCGGGTTTTGTATTGGAAGCCACGCTGCGTGTAAAAGCTAACAACTTCAATAGCAGTCAGCAACTTTCAGCTTTGAATATTGTCTCCTTACCCTGGGGCCACCCTCAGGAACTGTTGAGTCGGGTGCTAAGAAGCGGTCTCCTCTCTTGAGCGCAGATGTTGACACTGACGCCTGGTTTTCATATGTGAAGAACAGGGAAGGGTTTTCGTTGCATAATGGTTTGTTAATTTGTTCTCTGAGATAATGTGACTGACAGTACCTAGATGAGAAGTGCCATCTGACTGCTGTGCAGGCTTGGCAGCAGGTCCGTTTCAGTAACACTACGCCACACACGCCATTGCTTTTTAGTAACTATGCTTTGTACGGCTTCTAGTCATATGCACAAATGTCATAGTTTCATTTTCTTGGAAAATATAAATGTATATAAGTTAAATATATTATTTAAATAAGATAGCATACTTACTGTTTTAACAACTATCATTCAAAGACTGTAATTAAGCAAGGTTTACAAATGGCATGGGCTCTGCCATCGTGAGCGTGTGTGCCAAGTGCGAGGCTTCAAACAGCATCCATTCCTACCTCAGCTTGCCATTAAATACACAGAAGCTGCCTTTGACATTTTCTATTTGGCCAAGCTAATGAAGACACATTGGGAATTCTTTCAATATTTCTCATGTTCTCAGAAAATAACTAGGAAACACATGGTCACATCCCAGTGTGCATTAAAGAAACATAAGCATCGCAGAAAACATCTGCCATGGAGATGATTAGAAAATACTTTATCTTCGAAGTTCTTCTGATTCCAGTTATTAGTGACTGCGCGCCACTCACCATGATCAACTGGGTCAGTGGCAAGGAGTAATGACAATATATGGAAACCTTAGAATGGATATTTTAATGGTTTCACACTGCTTTTAGTGCTAGCAGACTCTATAGAGAGAACCAAAAATGGCCCCAAGTTTTCACAACCAATTGGCTTATCCCTCTTGTGCCAGAACTAGAAAGGAAGACAAGAGAATGTTCTAGAGAAGGTTTCAAAAGGATGTGGCCACCTGGCAATTGTGGAGAGAGCGGGGAAGGAGAGCCAGGCAAAGCAGAGGGCCTGCAAAACCTCCACATTCTCCTGGGACATCAGAGCCTGGCAGACCCAAGGACCACGTGGATCGCGCAGAGAGCACTAATGTGTGTCTCCAAGGCTAGACCAAAAACAGAGAGCACTGGTGTGTGTCTCTAAGGTTAGACCAAAAACAGAGAGCACTGGTGTGTGTCTCCAAGGCTAGACCAAAAACAGAGAGCACTGGTGTGTGTCTCCAAGGCTAGACCAAAAACAGTTCTTCAGTTTTAGCCTCAATCTTCCTGAATTTCCCCTCCAGCAAGCCAGAGCCCGTCAAGGGACAGCTACATAGATCATCCATTTTCCTCCTCTCTCTGTAGTCTGGTCCCATATTCCTGATCTGTCTTCAGATAACTGCAGCTCAGTATGACCTCAGTGGAGGACCATGGTAGACCTGTCTGGCAGTGGTGTAACAAGTCCTGACACACAAAAGCCCTTTGAGGCAATGGACATGGGGTGCTTTAGGCTACTGCCTTTTGGAACAGTAGATGGAGAGATGGGCAGGTGATCACTGAGGCTAAGAGAAAGCTCACTTCACAACCATTTGTTCTCTCGACCCTTAGTCTGGCTTCATGTGAGCCTCGAGGCACCACTAAGTGCTCATCCCATTTAGCCTTGCCTTTCTATTCCTGCCTCATCAGTGGCTCTCAGTGAGTACCTGAAGAACCAGCCTGTCTTCCCCTTAGGCTTAGAAGCTATCCTGGAGTAAAGACAAACTAGGTTCATTCCTGCTCATGACTAAACCTCTGCTTCTCAAGGATTAGGTTATGTTCCACCTGCAACCTTGACTACAAATGTTTCAGCACTGCCTGTTCCAGGGTTGCAATTGTAACTTCATTTCAATGAGTTTTTCATAACCATCATGTAACCCTACCTTTGTTTCAAAAGGGATGTTATGATACCTTGTTATGACCACCTTGTTACTATGACTACCTTGTTATGACCACCTTGTTACTATGACTACCTTGTTATGACCACCTTGTTACTATGACTACCTTGTTATGACCACCTTGTTACTATGACTACCTTGTTATGACCACCTTGTTACTATGACTACCTTGTTATGACCACCTTGTTACTATGACTACCTTGTTATGACCACCTTGTTACTATGACTACCTTGCTTTGACCACCTTGTTACTATGACTACCTTGTTATGACCACCTTGTTACTATGACTACCTTGCTATGACCACCTTCTAACCCTCTCTGTTTCAGGAAGAACTAACTTGTTATACTTATGTTTTGTTCCTGTAACCTGATCTCTTTTCCCTGACAAATCCTCCATTTGGAAACCCCCTATCCCTAAGCTATAAAAGCCCTGTCTTCCTCACGTATAATTCTGACCTCTTGAACCTTAGGAAGAGGCAGCCTGTGTACAAGAATAAAAAGAGCTTGTTTAATTAATTTGGATATAATAATTAGATCCATGGTCTTTCTCCTCCCATCTTGGGGGTTGACAATACCCTTGAATAGTCTCAAGGTGCAATAATTTTTAGTTAAAATTACACTATATGTCAGATGAAAAAATGAGCATAAGACCTTCCACTTACATGATCTGGTCTGTCTTCTCTATGGGGAGAGATGCTCTAACAGATGTAGTGTGGCAGAGTCCACAGCTGTGTCCCTGATTCCAGGTCTCCAGTCCTCGATTTAGGATAATGAGCTTTAGATCCACCGAGCTTCAGAGCGCCCGTTTAGTCATGACAAGGCTACAGCTCACACCTGGATTTCCGACTGCTAATTCATTTTTTTTTTTTTTTTCAGGACACCTTAAGACATGGACTTACTTCTCTGGACATCCATGGTCATTGACTTTAGTAGGGCTTTGCAAACTGCCTGGCACAGGTTCAAAGGTCCCATTGTCTAAGCTCTGCTGCACAGCACAACAGTGGCAAAAATCACCTTTATTCTCTGGCAACATTTAATGGGGCGCCCCCTCCCCCATCTTGTCTCTCCCACATAGTACGTTAGCTTATTCATTTCTTACTGGTAAAAAAAGAAAGCGTCTGGAAGCAACGATCCCACTATAGCTCTCCTCTGATGGGCAGGCAGCCCTATCCTGGGACTTTGCCCCGTTTTAAGGCTGGTGCGCACCCAAGGCAAGGTGAGTGCTGTCCCCTCCCCTAAGAGACCTTGCTCCTGCCTGGGGGCTCAACTAAACCTTAACTCAGAACAGGTGAGGATGGCTGGGCTTAGGGGTGGGGGTCGACTGCTGTGGGGCCACAGTTGAGCGTGGACACGGTTTCTGTGTTGTTTCATCGATTGTTCATGCAAGACCTGCATCAGAGAGGAGGAGGTCAGAGGATGGCTGGCAGCAACTTCCCAAAGGAAGCTCAGAGGCCACAGGAAGAGCAAACAGTGAAAGAGACACAAGGGAATCTGGTTCCTCCTGGCTCCAGTCCCAGCCTTCTCTGGTCGCACTAGAATTTGTGGGCAAAGTAAATGTCACCTGAAGGGTTCTGTACATCGAACTTGACCCAGCAGCTCAGGCCAACGCTTTTGTTACTTCTGACTCTAAGTACCACTAAGAGATGGGTGTGGTACAGGAAGGATGTTCGGAAACTTCCTTCGCAGTGCAGCCTTCCTTTTTATCACTGTTCCCGTTGTGATTTTTGTCAGGCAAGATCCCTTTCCTTCAGCTCCACCTTCCTAGTATACTGTTTCCTTCTTTCTTCCCCTTCCTATTTTAATGAGACAGAACTTGACGTGTAACAGGCAGTAAGTTCCGGGCTGTACGAACAGCCCCCAAGAGCTAGCAAAACATCCTCTGTTTTGTTCTTCATAGAAATAATCAGAGAGATGATTTTTAAAAAGGAAAATGAAAAAAAAGTTTTTTTTTTCTTTTTCTTTTTTCTTTTTTTTTTTTTTTTTTTTTTGTTTTGTTTTGTTTTGTTTTTGATTTGTTTGTTTTTAGAGACAGGGCTTCTCTGTGTAGCCTTGGCTGTCCTGGACTCCCTCTGTAGACCAGGCTGGCCTGGAACTCACAGCAATTCACCTATCTCTGCCTTGTGAGTACTGGGATTAAAGGCGTGCACCACCACACCCAGCTCTCTTTCTTTCTTTCTTTCTTTTTTTCTTTTCTTCCCTTTCTTTCTTTTTCTGTTCTCCCAGGAATAAACCAAGAGGTATTTTAATGTCACTTAAGCAATCTCTGTCCCTGAGAAAAGCCACAAATGTCTAAGAATCCTGGCTCAGAATATGTGAATTACAGAGGTGCCCTGAGGGGTGGTTAATGCCATATACCTGCTCTGGGTCCAGTCAACAGTTTGTGTGCCAGCAGGAAACATTTGTAATATGGCCAGTTTAATGGTCATATTCAGACTAAACACCTCAGACACACCACACTGTGATCTTTGGGGTATTCTGAAGTGAAAATCAATTTCTGAAGATGGCTTTTAATATTTCTAACTATAAAGACTGTAAGAAATTCTCACAAATTTTAATTCAGTATGAGATATGTTTAAGCTGCAGATTTTCAAAACCTGAAAATTAAGGTTTATATTGAAAACTAAAGTTAGGAGAGAGGTTTGCTTAGATGGGCTGTCACTGGTAGAGGAAAAAAATGCCATGTTGTTAATTCTGAAACGTATCAAGCAGCATGTATCTTTCTAATGATGTATAAAAATTAAGACCTCCTTAATTAGTTTTTTTTTTCTTAGTAGGCATTTGAATGAGGGATAATTACCACTGTGGGTTGATTTACCATCATTGGTAGTGCACGGTCTCGGCCGGCCCAGGGAGATCCTCTCTCACTAGATTGCCTTACATGTGCCAGGCGGTATATGGGTAGAAGACCCCATCTCTTACTGAACAAGGAAAAAGCATTTCATGTTCTTCAGAGCAATAGTCCAAAAATAACTGTGGCAGCAGGCTGCCAATTAATTATAGCTTCTTCTGTCACCAAGGGAACGGCCGACAACAACAACACTGACTTTTGGTGTCCTCGTCCCAAACTGGGCCTGATTTTGTTATTGCTATAGTAACTCCCCTGCTGCTTTCTCAGAAGCATCTAGAATGACTGTTTCCACAAAGCCGAAAGGATCAGTTGTTTGGATGCCCCACGTTCCTTACAGCACTCACGGCAAGAACTAGGAAGCTTTAGTCCAGGAAGCAAACTGGAGCGGGCAAAGGGATGCGCAGAATCCATCCCTGATTCACCGAGTGTCCACCATCGGGCCTGTTCGCCTCCCACAGGAAGGATGCTGAGAGCAATACAGTCTCTTCAGCTGGCAGCCACCTCCACCCAGGACCCACAGAGGGCTTCTAGGCAGTAACCCACCTGGATGATCCCCCTCCCCTCCTTTCCTTCACTCCTCATCCAAGAACCTGTCTGATTAATTGCATCCCAGCCTGACAGCTTCTTTATCCAACACCTGTTCAGAGTTAATCGAGCTTCAGACAGTGACATGCCCTAAGACAACCTATTGCGGAATAGCTGCTATTTAGAGACAAATGATAGACTGGGCGGATCACATGGGAGTCCCACTCAGGGAGGAGACTGAAGGCTCTTTGTTAAATCAAGATGACAGGAGACGCCAGCAGTGGCCAGAGAGAGATGCGGACTCCCTTAAGACCTGGGGTGCTCTGAGTTTGGAAGGACCGGCTTTTTGATATTTAGGGAAACAAAATTTACCTATGCTCAGATTATTATTTGCTATTTTAATGGCAGATGGAAAAGTCATGCATTAAAGTTGCTCTACTGACGATTTTTCATACTTCTTGTGACACGTTTGATGCATTAACTGAATATATCTATCAAAATAAAACTCCTAAAAAGCAACAGTACTTGTAATAGTTCTGGTTCTGCAATTAACATGAACATGGCCTAAGAAAGCACAGATTCCCTGGATTTCTCTTTCTTTGCATACCTGGAATGCAGTGGCTCTTCTGTGTTGTGTACATTTTTAAGAGGCCCAAACACTGTGGGTTGTGTGTGGTGTGTGTGTGTGTGTGTGTGTGTGTGTGTGTGTGTGTGTGTGTGTGTTTGTAATTTAAAAAGTATGAAATGTTAATGTTGGGCAGAAAAATCATCCTAGGAGAAGTCACATGGACAGAGGAAAAAGAAAAGTGGTGTAGATCTTAACTGATGAGAAGGAAAATGTGGGGATGGCAGACAGGATGCGCTAGCCGAGGGCAGCACACAGGTGTGAGCTAGGGCACGCGGTGCTGATTCCTTTCAGCTAAAGCAGATGATTTCCAGGCTGACTTCTGCTCTCTGCTGCCTTCACGTGTTAGAAAAAGACTTAGTTCACAAGCAAGCTATTTAACAGTTTTCCAAATCTCCTCTTTTGCTGCTCTTGAATTTATTTTAATTTTTATATGATATATTAGGATTATGTTTCCCTTTCTTCAACTCCTCCCAGATTCTCCTTATCTGCCAAGCTTCTCTCTCTCTCTCTCTGCCCCCCCCCTTTCTCCTCTCCCCTGCCCCCAGAACATCTCAAATCCCTGCCATCTTTCTGGGTTTCTCACTGCAGTCCCCATGTGTGTTCACACTAGCCATTATAGAGTCTCTTTTTCCCTAAGTCCCCAAGGGACCTGCCCAATACTCGCAGTCAGTTCATGTGACATCCTGTGTCAGTGTCCTTTGATGGCTCCCTTTGCAAACATAATCAAGTGCAGCCTCTTTAGAAAAAGTTACAGAATCCTGCTGTCTGGAACATTCCAGATTCTTCAGCTTCATCTCCAACCAGTATAATGCCTGCCCTGCCGAGGCCACCTTCACCTGCCTGAAGCCTTGCTGGTTTTCCTATTAGCTCTCGAGCCGTCTCTTTTAAGGCCATGGCCCTTCCTTTTCCCACAACCTAAATGATTTTTTTTTTATTTAGATAATTAAGCAAAAGTCACTTCCCACAAGTAACCTTCGCATACAGCGACCGCCCATAAGACACCCAGGCCTTCCTCACATCTCACTGCTATGCCTCATCCTGTAGCCTTTCAGGCTGCGCGGGCTACTTGCTTACTTATCAATGACTTTCCTCTCTCCCATTGCAATATAAGACGCCTGGAAGAAGGAGCCACAACTTTTTCTAAGTGTGTGCTCAATGCGCAGAACTACGTTTGCCTCAAAGGACATGTGTGTGCGCCGCAGACTGTGATGAGTAAATGGCTGACAGAATAACGCTGGAGTCTAGGCACACGGGGACCTCTCTTCCCTCACAGGGAAACACTTTCTATCTGTCAACCATTGTCTGGGATGAAAATTAAATTAGATGACCACACAAGGAGTTCATTGGGGTCTACCTGAGTAACTCGAAATCTAAAAACAATTAGAGGTTTGTCTTTAATTATACAGGCTTTGGAATCTAGCTAAAAATTTAAAAATCATAGCTATAATTTAGTATATATTTGTCGCTAAACTTTATTTTCACTAGACTATAAGCAACTTTTAAGAGTTGAGAAACAATATGGCACCACTATGCCAAGCCATTAAAAATAGCTTTGGAAATTAATATCGACCCTTTCTTTAATTTGTACCTAACAGTTACTATCGCATACTCCTGAAAACATTAGCCAAGTGATGTAATTAGGGTGAGGCTCTGTGAAGCCGCAGTTATCAACCCGTGGGTTGCTAGCCCTGCGGGGGATCGAACAACCCTTTCTCAGGGGCGCGACATTACATGTCCTGCATAGCTTTAAGTTATGACTTGTGACAGCAGCAAAATTACACTTAGGATGTAGCAATGAAAATAAATTTATACAACACACAAAAAAACTGTACTAACCACAGGGCCGCAGCATCCGGAAGGTTGAGAGCCACTGACATGGAGTACGTCAGAACTACTGTTTGCCTGGCTTTTGCTCCAAGCATTCTTAGCAAAAGAGAGCGAGCCAACGGTCTGAAATAGGATATTTGCAAAACCATTTCCAAACGAATGACATTCCACATGTTTACAAATGTAAGATCATATGCTCTTCGGGCCATGTCGCACGCGCACAGTTCATGGATGAGAGTGTGTGCCAGCATGTGAGTGTTAGCCTCTTAGTGAACCCTGTCTTCCCTGATAATAACATCATCAGAAGGAGAGAGATGGGGTGAGCACTCTCACCAGAGTGTTCCCAGTACTGAGTGTGGGGCAGGGGTTGTTAGTTTTAGAATAATTTTAGATTTTACAGCAGGGTTCGTGGGTCAATGTCTTCCTCCACCTTCTCCTAATGTTGGTATCTTACATAGCCATAGTTTTCAGAACTATGGACAAACGTTAATATAGCATTGTTAACTCACAACGCTTTACAGCTAATTCTCACGTGATGACTTGCACACTGTCCTGTGCGGCCCTTGTCCTGAGGCTCCTCCCACCCGTTCTACCTTTTCCTGTCTTTAGGATGACTATTGATGTTGTGGGCATGCTCAGTGACTTGCTGGAATAAAGTGCTGTGCACCCTTTCCCAGTGGACACTAGGAGCAATATTGTCTGAGGCCAGTCCATCTTTTTCTTTCCCGTGAGTTGCTCTGCCCTCCTGCGATGCATCAGCTTTGGGCTCAGCGGCTGGTGTGAGCCTTGCTCGAGAGAACAGGCGCTGTGTGAAGCAGGAAGCAGGAAGCTACATCGGGGGAATGTATTGCCCAGGAGCCCAAAGACAACAGCAGTGGGGGCGGGGCAGTTATCTATGGCCATCGAAAATTGACAGGTGCAATCATTGCACCCCCCCAACCCCGGCTTTGTTTCCTACAGGTTAAAATGCTACAAGTTAGTGGGTATCCCAAACACTCTATGACCCCATTAAACTGTCAGGATTCTCTTTAGTACCTACCTGCAGGACAGCTGCAGATTCAAAACAGTGGCTTTACCCTGGCGAAAACAGCAGTCGCTCAAGGTCTGTGACTTTGCTGCTCACAGCCCACTAGAGGAAGAAATTGGTTAAAGTGATCTCCTGAGCTCCTTTCTTTTGGAATATAGCTATTTATTTTATAATAAACAACCAAGCTAGGCACATCTTAGCCTATTTATAGCACCTAGTTTACCGTGTCAGATTTTGCCTTCTTTGCAGTAGCATCAGCTGAACCGGTTAGGATTCCACAGGCTATCTAACATATGGCGATGAGCAGCCACCATGTACACACTTGTTCTGTGCATGTGACATGTAAGGGTTATTTATGATCTTTTTATTTAATTCTAAAGCTATCAAAGTGTAGGCTTAGCATGTACAGAGCTCCACACATTCCACAAGTAAGCTACCTTTCTTTTCTTCAAAGGAAATAACTGAGGTTTATGCTGCACTCATGCTTAAATGAATGTTTCCGGGTAACAGCTCTGCCAGAGAGAGAAGAGTTCCGTTGTCTTACATTAGGAAGAACCTTGCCCAGAAACACGTGGTGTTTCTCTACAGAAAGTCAAACATCTGTAGTGCAAGTATAGTCCACTTTAAATAAAATGTACACTTCTAAAAACCAAGAAACAGTTATTAAAATTAAGAACAGATTGTCTACTTACTTGAGAGATAAATTTGTTGAGTCATTTTTAATTCATTTTTCTCCCCACAAACTCAAAGCATTTGCTTTACAGGTCATATTCTTTGCAAATCACACACTGCATGGGCCCCGTGAGACTGAGCGTCTGCACCCCTCGTACCCTTTGCTGTACTCTGCAGAGACCTTGGGAGTTTGTTACCAAAACGATGCAGTAACTACTAAAGTTTTAAAGAAAAATTTATTTGTTATTTCTCCCCACAATGTGTCTCTCTTTAGCAACTAAAATAGAATCATATTTGCTGTCCATTTACCACTGAATAGATTATAATCTAATTAAGTGCAGCTAAGCAATGCATTTCTTTCCTAATCAGACACAGGAAATACGAATATTCTATATTGATTTTTTTTCTCAATTAGCTCTCCTCCTTTTGCATGTACATTCAATAAAAACAAAGCAATCTGGACCAGCATGACAGGAAAAGAAGACCAAGGGACCCTCCTGCTCCGTTCCCCCCATGTACATCTGACACAAGAAGGAGAAAAAACCAACAGCATTTGTGATGCTCTCCTTGCTAGGTGGACACCCGGGAAAGCGGATGTCTCCCAACCACACTGTCTGACTGGGACTGAGGCAGCAAGGTTAACGTGCATGCTACACGTGGCTGTGGAGCTTCTAGCAGGCTAATCCCTCCCCAAAAACCTGTCTCTCCATTTGCAGGAAGATGACAGCATCCATACCTGCCTTATATGGCTGAACAAATTAAGTTATATAATCAGAGTAAAGTGAGCAGTGGTAGTTCTGGCACAAACCAAGGCCTAATTAAACGTTAGTGCTTATTGCCATCATTATTTCAAAAGTCCAAAGTTAAAGGAATGTATCTTGTCATCTTAGTGTCCAAGTGAAAGTATAACAATTTCTTTTTTCCTTTGCTCTTGCTAGATACGGAATTTCTGAATTTAAATCTACAGCATGTCTGTTGTGAAGCAGGGTAAAGAGTTTGTTTTTGCTTGCTTGTTTGTTTTTTTAATTCCTGAAAATTAGTTACACTGACAGCAACTTAAAAATAACTGGTTTGGGCCGCCTACAGCTGGTAAAGGTGCTTGCCTTCTAGCCTGTCTATTAGAGTTCAGTACCTGGGACCTTCATGCAGGAAGGGAGAACTGGAGTTTCCTCAGTCCGTCCTTTCAGCTCCACAGGCCCCCTGTGCCCTGCTCACGAACCACAGCTATTGGAAGACAGTGGTTTGGTTTGTTCAGTAATGTGCGATCTCTGTCAGCCAATCTTAGTGCACAGTGCTGAAAAACAAACCCCTTATTTCCTTATTCTAGGCCCTACTAAGTGCAACTCCCTGAGGTACTGACCTTACTAAGTACAGCTCCCTGAGGTATTAGCCCTACTAAGTACAGCTCCCTGAGATATTAGTCCTACTAACTTAGTGCTGTTTTCTGGGGGCATTTTAAATTCTTCTGACTTAGCCTGATTTTAAGTTGAACAGGAATGACTTTTCTTAGTTAATCCAGTCACAAGACAAAGAAACAATGACTCCTGGACCATAAATGAGTTCAAGATCAAAGAGGCAGGTACTGTGAGTTGTATCAAAACTGAAAAGCTAGAAAGGCTTCCAGGGTTTTGTTTTGAAACTGGTAAGGATGTCCCTCTCTGAGCACCTTAGCACTGCTCACTGCTGAATACTGCAGTCTGTGAGGTTGTGCTTTGGTATGTTGCCTTTTTTATAAGAATTGGCTTAGTTGATATGAGGAGATATGATAGATACTGATTTACATTCAGAATTTCAGAATCACCAAGATAGGAAAGATGTTTTCTTCAAGGCTGCCAGAAACAAATAACCAAAACACTAGGAATGTAACATTTATATAATTCTTGATTGTTTCGTGGTTCTTCTTGCTGTAGGTAGTTTATTGTAGATATGTGTAGTCATATAAATATATATGTAAAAAATTTAATAAAAACTTTTAAAAAGAACTTTCTTAGTAAACTTGACATCCAAAGTGATAGGAAAAAAATCATCTCAAAGACAAATATCTTTGCAGAAAATGTTTCCCCAAAGACGAATTAGTAAAGCTTACTGATTCTTCACAAAATGGCTCAGGAAGACAAATCCATCCTTGTTTCCTGTTTTCCTACTTTATCTACTCAAGTGAGACACTGTGGAAATTACACTTCCTGGCTGGGTGTGGGCTGGTCGGCCTTGGGAGGAGCTGGCTTGTTTACAATGGTTTCCTTCTCAATGTCCTCTATTGAAAAGCTTTCTCAGACCCCTACTTCTGGGTATTATTGACTATTAGTGATGTTCCTGATCCCCTGCCCTCATCCTGCTAGCTCTGGAACCTGTGGCAGTCATCTGAGCTCTGTCACAATACAGAAGTGCCTGGAGGACTCGCTTGCTTTACCATCCTAGTAGGGCTCCAGAAACTCTATCATAAATATGATCAGAAACACATCTCACTTTCCACTTCCAAGGTTTTCTGGAATATTCTATTCAGGAGCTTGTCTACCCCTCAAATAATGCTACGATTCCACACAAAGAGCCTACAACCCCGTGGGAAGCATACAGTCTGCTGGGTGGTGAGAAAGGAAGAAAGCAAGGAATAGTGTTCAGGGGAGACAGACCACAGACAGCTTCCTATGCAGTGTCAGGGCAAAATTAATGCCATATTTTATATGTAATGTATATTCTACAATTAATGCTGTAGTCTGTGAGAAGTTGTCCTCCAGGTGGTTTCACTACTTCCGGCATTCCAGGAAAGACCACACATTGCCATAAACTAGACCTGCCAGCACTCCAGAAACTGCACCGGAACAATTAGATACAATTAACTGCCAATGAGCCTCTGAGATAAAACAACTTCCATGGAGACTCAGCCTCCTGGACCCAACCTGCTGGAAGGTCTGCATTCCTGAGACTCACAACTTTTCCTGGAGATCTGGCCTCCACCCAGCCTGCCTAAAGGACTACATTCCTGAGATTCACAGCCCCCGCTTATGGTTTTTTCCTTACTTCCCTGTGACCCTAACCCCTAATTACAGTTTTTCCTTATAAACCCATTACCCTTGAAGCTCCGGTATCACTCTCCTATCCTGCTACCTCAGGAAAGACTGTGATCTGAAGCTCTGAGCCTGTAACACAGGACTCTGTGTACATTGCGTCAGTATCGAGTCCTGGTGGTCTTTTCGGGGTCTCGCCATCTGGGTAATCTCGCCATAACAGCAGCAGTGAGCATCCCAGGCCACTGCCTGCTGCTCATCTGTTATCTGCACGAGAAGAGGAGGAGCCAAAGGGACTTTTAGCATCTGCTTCAGATGAAGAGGATGCAGACAGTTTTCCGGGTAGGGAACTAGAAGCCCAGGGTGCAGGCGTTGGAGTATTTTTTAAAACGTTCAGACATACAGACGGCAATGTGGTCACTTTTCTAGAATGGATGAAATGTTAACACTTTAATACTTCTGAAATCATCTCTACCGTAGCCCATATGGATTCATTGGCCTAGTTCCGTGGCCACGGGTTCGAAATGTGACATCCGTCTGCTTTCCTGCTCTGAGTTCTACTTCCCTCTCAGGACGCCCAGGCAGCGCCTGCCTCTGGTGTTTCATAAGGCTGAAGCTGCCCAAACACCACACTGTCTCCACACATCTGATGGGCTGTTCCCGGCCTCAGCTGACAGGAGTTCACTGCTCCTTGTCTGCTGCGCTCTTTCTGACTTGAGGGGAAAATAATCTCCAAGGGAGGGTTCTGGAGACCTGTTCAGCACCTGAAAATCAACCCTCCTGCTCCACGCACACCATGACACCCTGCTAAAGATCAGTTCTGATCTGAGAGTGGTACAAGCAAGATGTCACAGAAGGCCAAACCTCAGCAGCGGAACTGCAAACCGATGGTGTGTGCCTTGTTTGCAGGTCTGGAAACGGAAATTGGTCGGGCAGATGCTCTGATTCTGTGGCAAGTTGGCTAAAAAGCACACACAATTTTCAGTTTACAAAGCCATAGTATGCTTCCTGTTCAATTACAAAGGGAGTGTTGGCATCCGTGAGCCATCTCCAGGGCTATTGCATCTCGGTTTGTCTTACTTTCCTTTGCTTCCTTATTCCTTCTCTTTCTCTGAAGCAGCCTTCACCGCCTGCTGCCTGCATCCCCTCTGCACACACCTGCCGGCTCTATCCCTCCTTGCTAGGGCCAGAACCCATCAGCAGTGCAGTGCAGGCCCCCCCACTGATCCTCCAACACAAACAGATTGCTAATCTTTGGTCTCGGTATTAAAGGATCAGAGACACAATGTAACACTCTTAGAGTTTCTTTCATAGTGCTTAATCATTTATAGCACAGGACATTTGAAATATACTCAAAATAGATTTCTTTGCAACTCTGATCTCGTGTAAGAGAAAAGCCATCATGTATAATTTATTACTTAGAATGCTTTATGTCCACTGACCAGGGCACTGTGCTGAGATATGAAAGCTTAGACGTCTCTATTTTTCAAAAGCTCTATGACAAGAGCTGTGTTCTCACCTCCTTTGGAAACTTCCAGGGTGCAGTAGGCTATCCAGGCATGCTCATGCATAAATCTATGTCATTTCTTATCCATCTGCTTGCCCTAACTTGGGCTATTTTCAAATACACAAAAATTGGGAAGAATGGCTCTATAACTCGGAAAATGGAAGCATTTCATTTAAACAAGACATAGTTATCATACTGATCAGCCAGAGTTTAACCCAAGGCTTCACAACCACAAGGAAAACCCGTATCTTTCCCTGCATAGACATATTTCAGGCTTTTCAGTGCATGGATTTTTCAGTCACCTTACTCCATCCAGTAAATGCAAAGCTGGCTCCTCTACAGTTTCTTCAAAAAACAAAAACAAAAACAAAACAAAACAAAAACCATAGATATTGGAGGAAGAAAGAAGCCGGAGAACCAAGCACATCAGTGGCTGTGATTCCACCTGAATGGTCCTTACTTGTAAGGACAATAAGATCCTTCTGGTTAACAAAGACAAGGTAGCCACGCTACCCGGGATCTGGGTAAAGACAACAGCTGTTCTTACCTGGCTTTTCACACACGTGAAAAACCAGAAGCCACAAGCATTCTTTAGCCAAAAGAAACTGGCAGTCAAAAGCACAACGGCAGGAGTAGAAAGAGCAAGAAAGAAATCCATAGAGCACTGCCTTCAACGTTTTCTCAAAAGCGTATAGAACACCTAACCTGCCGAGACCATGAAGTCCCAGGATGAGGAGGATCCGAAGGCAAATGTGTTTACCACACTGGGCAAGTGGGACATGAAAGTTTTTCTTTCTGTTCCGTGTCCTTTCAAATCTCTTCTGGGTGAGTGGTTTCCTCCCACTTGTGGGGATGGTATTCAGCTTGTGTTCCAGAAAGCACACCTGTCTTCTCAGGTAATGAAAATGCTCCCGACACCTCATGACCTCTAGCCATGGTGCTCATTTAATAAAGAAAATCCCCACACCCGCGGAGCAGTAGCAGCGGGCACACTTGGAGGAAGCGGGCTGTAGTCCCGCTTCCCGGCCATGGCTGCCCCTGCCCCTGCCTGTCTCACTGTCCTGCTAAACTCCTGCGTGGAAAGCATAAGCTGGGCAGGCGGTGGGAAGTAGGTGTTTCTAGCTGGGTGCTGTACTGCGACTTGAGGTGTTGCCCTTCCTCTGCGGTCAGTGTTGTGATCCCTCTCACCTCGGGCAAAGCATCAATGGCATGCACAGTGGGGGCAAGGGCATCCTTGCTGAATCCTTAGTTATCTGAGTGTTCACTGGCTTTCTCACAGCAGCTCTGTTTTGAGCTGCACACACATAAGCACATGTGCACATGTCTTGAATGAACTCTATCGTGTGTGTGTGTGTGTGTGTGTGTGAAAGAGGGGGAGAAATTATGTGTATCATTCTTAACTTGTGTCTTTTCTGCGTGTGTGGTTCACAGCCTGTTTAGAAGGTGGTATCTTTTGTCCTGGCTCCCTGGCAGGTGCCTGGTGGACATGCGTCTGTTTGACGCTCTACAACAAGAAAAGTCTGGAGAAAGCAGACAGAGAGGATCTGTGGCTCTAGGAGGGAGATGCAGTAAAGACCTTGCAGGACTGGATAAATGACGGTTAATTTTAGGATGCAGACATGTGCTCGTGGCAACAGTGTCGGAATGTTGTCTGGTTTGAGCTTGTGCATGTCTTGTGCGTGCCGCCTGTGGATCTAGGAGCACAAACGTGCATCAGCCCTGCTCTTTCTAGAAGATATGGGTTCCTTGGAGTCTTCCATGCCCTCAAGTTCTTACAATCTTCCCTCTTCCTCTTCAGCCCTGAGGGGAGGGGTTTGATGCAGGCATCCCTTTGAGGGTGAGCATTCCAGAGTACCTCACTGCACATTCTCCTCTTGTGGGTCTCTGCGATGATGACCATGTACTGCAAGGGTATGATGGGAAAGTGGGTGTTTTCCAAAGAACTGTCACTGGGTGTATCAACCAAACCACACTCTGGGGAAGGCCACATATTTGAGAGTGGTTGATCAACACAAAACAGAGTCCATGGTGTGTGTGTGTGTGTGTGTGTGTGTGTGTGTATGTGTGTGATTTTTTGTTTATTTATTTTTGTCTTCTCTTATTTGTTTTATTTTAAGTTTGGTTTGCTTTTATTTTTTATTTTTTTATTTTTTTCTCATTTACGTGTTTGTTTTGAGAAAAAAGAACCTGCAGTTGGGTGAGTAGGGTGTTCGGTGGGTTTGGGAGAAGTTTTGGAGAAGGAAAATAAAATTGTATTCTTTAAAATTTTTAAATATAATAATTAAAATTTTTTTGTCCTCAAAACATTATTTTTGTATAAAACTGTATTCAATTTAAGTCACTTGGCTAACTGAAATTTTAAGAGAATTTGGCTTACAAACATTTCCCTTTGTACTATTTGTTATAAAGACTTATTTTATCTCGAGCATTGAGAGATGGCTCAGAGGTCACTCTTCCAGAATTTCCAGTACCCACATGATGGCTCAGAACTGCCTGTCATCCCAGTCAGAGCATTTGATGCCTTTTTCTGGCCTCTGTGGGTTCTTGCACTTCTGTGTTACACATAGATGCACGGACACACATACATTGATATTAATATTTTAATAAGATGTATTTCAATTTATTTGCATGTGTGAGTGTGCATGCAGCTACCCACTGAGCTTATAAGGGGGCATAGCGTCTCTTGGAGGTGGAGTTACAGGCATCTGTGGATGCCAGGAGACAAACTCTGGTCCTCCCATAGTAAGCCATTTTAACCTCTAAGCCACCTCTTCAGCCCTTTAGTGTTTTGAGCATCAAAAATGATGAAGAAATGATTATCAGGTACTGTCTAAGATTGTGCTGAGAGCAATAAAGGTAAATCACTGAATAATAAATGCAGAGCGACAGTTGCGTTGAAGTGCCTGCTAAAATGAAATACAGCCCCAAGTGGAGGGAGTCCCCTACGGGGTCACATGATGCTGCTGCATCCCCAGTGGAGGGAGTCTCTAGAATGGCAACATGGTATTGCTATACCTCCAACAATTATGTAAATCCAGAGGAAGTTTTTCACAAGTCCTGCCTCCTTTTTGCTTAGTTACATTCTATCCAGTGAATTGCTATTCCAAGACATGCTCAAGGGAAAGTATTAATTATAAACTGTAATCTCCATTTTTACTAGAAAACACTAGTTCAGTAGCCTATTAGAATAATACTTGGACATATTTCTGCAGCTCTCCACGTCACTCTGGCAGTGAATAGCTAATGAATTTGAGAAAAAAAATCCAACATCTTAAAAATACATAAGGACTAAGAAGTGAACAAACGGCATCTTTATAAAAGGTTTATTAGTGTGTGTGTGTGTGTGTGTGTGTGTGTGTGTGTGTGTGTGTGCACCACATGGATGAAAGTGCCCACAGAGGCCAGGAGAGGGTATCAGAGACCCTGTGATTGGAATTACAGGCATCTGGGAGTCACCCTATGTAGAACTACATTTTGGTCCTCTGGAAGAACAGCAATTGCTGTTAACTGCTGAGCCATCTTTTCAACCTCGAATCAAGTATTTTAGTGTCAAAACTGCCCTTGTAGGTGAAAAGACTTATACTGTGTCCAAACAATATGTCACTCAAACTGGGGCATTTTTGAGAGTGAAACAGGAGACATATGACTAGGTGAGCTAAGACAAAAAAGTAAACTAAGTAAGGTCTTCCATCTTCTCTGTGCACACACCCTGTCCAGCGTCAGGGTGAGTGAGGTTGCAGGGTCTAATTTCATTAGAAATTCTCTGAGAAGGTTTATTTTTGAAACAAAATGTACCTCTGGAGTTACAAAGCTTCATCAGCATTCTTGAGTCTTCAAGAGAATTAACTTTGTTGCAGATTCTTGTTCCCATTTAAAAAAAAAAAAGTCTATGACGGGTTTTCACAGGAGAAAATACAACAAGATAATTGTGGGCATAAAAGGTGTGGGTCATTCTGGCCCGGTGGTGGCAGTCAGCAGGTGTCTGAAAGAAGCAGTGGGCACAAAACCTAAAAGTAAGGAGGAGAGGAAGAGCAGGAGGGCATGTGACAAGTGGAGGTCTCAGTGGGCAAGAACAAGGGTGACATCGTCACTGGATGAGATGGCATATCGTGACCTCCTACCATGTGTCGAGTGCTAAGAAAGATGCAGAAATGCAAGGTGTGGTTTCCTATACTAAATACCTGAGTGAGAGTCTGGAAAGTGGCATGAGGAATGAAGGCATGGATTCTAAGCAAGCCTTCTATTTAATGACAAGAAAAACTAGTCCCATCGGCGACTGTCGGATGTCTTTTCTTTCCATCACAGTGACGAGCTAAAAGTGTTTCTGTGAACGTGAGACAACCTTGCACGACCTGCTGATTGAACTGCGTCCACTATCATGCAGTGTTCACTGCACTGACTACTTGATGCTCCATTGTCAGACCTGCTGGGGTGTGAGCTTTAGAGATCAAGTTTCCCAGCACTAAAGTTACAGCCATGTTCCAGGGAGCTCCAGACAGTGAGGTGGGGGGATTGCTAAGGCCAAGCCTTGAAGATTTGTCACATGAGCTGCGGATATGTTGATCTGTGTGCAAAGGGACTCTGGATAAACAGTATAGTAAGAAGCTATCAGCATTAATTGACTTGTTTTAACCAGGCTACTTGTATATACACCTGTGTGGTGGCAAAGTATTCTTACAGACATATGGCAGCACATGAAGTCATGATAAAAGAAATTGAGGAGACCTTAGGAGCATATGTAGAAGACAGAGTCAACTGTAAGTGGGAGTCCTAGGACATGGGACTTTTGAGCCTGACATTGTAGCTGGCATTGCCTCCTCTCCCCTGTCCCTCAGATGACTGGCTCTGAGGCAGCCATGCCAAAAAGGAGCCCTCAGAGGGTACCATCTTGAAGTCAGTGTTCCACACTCTAGTCGTAAGAGTCTCCTTGTCCTGTCAGCTCCTTGAAGCACGGAGCTATGCACTTCCATTTCTCTGAGCCCGAGAGAGATCATTACTTAGGGAACCCTGAGGAATCTAGGTTTGTTCTGTGTGCCCGATGTTAGAGCAGCCTGTGTGCTGCCGAAGGTGAAGGGGCCACAGCTGGAAGCCACACTTCAGACCTGAGATAAGCTTGCAGATGGTGTGGGATGAGATGAGCCACTCTTCGTGTGCCCACGTTGTGTGCTGCTCACCGACTGGGCGGCTTTTTGATTGACTGTCAACCTTGTGGGCAGAGGGGAACGCTAGGAGTCAGGATCTTCCTAATATTCATTGCACTTACATGGCACTTCTGACTTAGATAAGCCTGCTCAAGAAATACCTTGATATAACACAATCGAAAAATCACTCTTGGGCATATGGCTTTGCCCTTGGAGGCAAGCCATGTCCAAGATGTCTCTCAGTCTGTCTGAATTCATGTCCACATTATTATTATTATTATTATTATTATTATTATTATTATTATTATTATTATTATTATTATTTTGGTTTTTCGAGACAGGGTTTCTCTTTGTAGCCTTGGTTGTCCTGGACTCGCTTTGTACACCAGGCTGGCCTCGAACTCACAGTGATCCACCTGCCTCTGCCTCCCGAGTGCTGTAATCAAAGCCATGCGCCACCACGCTCAGCTTCATGTCCACATTCTTAAGAGTAGTTAGTAGTACGTGGTGGCTCCCTGAACTCTGACACATGGCATTAAGTTCACCTCTTTACTTCAGGTATGGCACATAAAACAAGCTATACCTTCCCTTAACTTTGTGAGTAGAGCCTAAGCTACAGCATTAGCCAGACTATCTGGTGTTCAAAGAAAAGAGGGGAGTTAGGAAGACACTTTGATATATAATATTAATATGACTTTCTATTTATGGGAAATTTTAACACCCTCTAAATAACCCAGGGATTGGCATGTAGGGCTGATGAGATAAATGATGGGCATCTTGAAAAGCTAAATTTGGAGCAGTTACTATGCTGTTATGTAACTGAACTTGCTACAGATGAACTTGATTGATTCTTGTTCATTCTCTTTCCACTGGCTTGGCAGTGTTCCACAACCAAATTTTAAATGGTCAGTTCTTGCTTTGCCATTACCATCTTTTTCAAAATTGACTTTTGGTATTGTCTTTCAACTTCATAGTGAAGGACACAGTCCTCCAGTTTAAAAATCGGTTTTGAAGGAGAAAGTGTGTAAGGCAGATTTTGTATTGAGAAAAACTGGTGTTCTTTCCTCAATCCATCCAGAAAAAGAGACATGGAGTTTTGCATGTGAGTGTTTAGGACACATTTCACATAAATAAACACACAAAACATCTCAAACAGCACAGAATGACAGATAAATATGAGCTATAGTCTTTGGGTGCATAAACCCCTCTCACAGATATTTCTGGAAGTTAAAATGGATGTCTTCGTTGTTGGCATTCTTGTGTAAAATGAGTGAGCTAATGTAGCACACGTTTTTTGCAGAATGGAAAGTCAATACTCATTGTTGTTTTTTACGCAACTTTTGTCCATGTGTTATTGATGATAAGCAAATGGCTTCACATCATAGTCAATAACTGATCACTGGGACTGTGTTGATCATCGGTGTGCACCCAACACACAGGACTGGATTGGTACGTACTCAGAAGCGTATAAAGTCTATCATGGATTGAAGGCTGGCAAAGCCGTGACCATGACATTCATCCAATTTCAGGAAATTAGAGAAACGAAACCATTATCCTCAAATATCTTAGCCATCAGGAAACCTGCTTCACCGGTGGCCCCACGTTTCCCATGTGTGAAGATGACTTCAGAGAACAAAGAGAAGGTTCTGTGGCTACAACAGAAAGTTCAGTGGCTCCCAGAAAGACAAACTCTTGTGCTTGACGCCAAGGCCCATCGGTGTCATCCCCATAGTCTGCAGGAAGCTCAGCTCTGCCACCCCAGGGACTACGGATAGACCTGGAGGAGTCATTCCTCCATGGTTGCTTATTGGGAAGCCAATGGTGGTGGTGCATGCAAAATATACACCCCCAGGAAGACACGGGTTGTACCTTATTCTAGGAGGCTAACAGTGACAGTGAAGCCCATATATAACACGCATTTGTGTGTCTCTCTATACAAATAAGCAGTTGCTTTGGACATAAAGAATAGAAAATCAAAATGTAGCGAGATGTTTGATAGTCATAATTTTCACTCAACCTGCACTGGAATTTCTTGAAGTAAGTGAATCAAAATGAAAAAAAAAAAAAAAGAGAGAGAGAGAGAGAGAGAGAGAGAGAGAGAGAGCCTCTCTATTCTCTCTCATGGGTCTGGCCATCTCACCATGGTGACATATTCATCTAGAGAAACAGTTCTCAGCCTGTGGGTCACAACCTTTTGAGGGTCGAAGCACACGTTCACAGGGATCACATATCAGATATCCTGCATATCAGATATATACATTATGGCTCACAAAGGCAGCAAATTATGGTTTTAAAGTAGCAATGAAAATAATTTCACACAACATGCGGTCACAGCATTAGGAAGGTTGAGGCCCACTGATCTGGGGCATTCTGATCAGCCAAGCCTTTGTTGATTTAGACCCTTTGGTCTCTCATTCCTGAAGGGGTCCAGATCTTTATACCCAGTAACAACCTCAGAGTTGAAAGCAATAAGAAATATCCTGAGATGTATCACAAAGAGGAAAATTAAGAAGAACACATTCGAATTCCTACCATTAGTTTATATGAAAATGTCTAATTTTATGATCCTTCCTTCATGAAAATATCATTGAAAAAGAGACACATGGGCTGGTATGTAGCTGTGAGTTCACAACACTTGGGAAACTGAGGACATATCATGAGTGTGAAGGCATCCTAGAGGCCAGAATTAGATCTAGACTAAAATAACAAACAAAACAAACAAACAAACAAAAAAACAAAAAAACCTGAGGCAAACAATGGTAAGAATGATCTGGTGACCTCTCATTTTCAAAGGTGAGTTATTTATAGCTTGCTGTTATTGACTATAGTTGCTAATTGTTAATGATCCTTTAAAAAAGGTAACAATGAGACAAAAATGGTTCTCTGAGTTACTGGCCAGGCCACAGAATACCGTTCTGCTCCTTGCCCATATGGCACTCATTAAACACTGTGTTTACCTTATTCTCCTGTCTGAGAGTATCACCCTCGAGTATTTAACTGCTTAATTGATGTTTCACAGTGATCCTCTATTTTTCAAACACAATTAAACGTATTAAGATGTAGGAATTCAGATGACTTTAATTATCTATGCAAATTTAAGCATAGGTTATTCAATAGAAAAGCAAAGGTTGGGTTGTTTGTTTGTTTGTTTTTAACAGCATATCCTTTACTTGTGGTGACTTTCCTTACAGTAGGCACACTAGGGATTGTTTGCATTTAAAGGCTGAAGCTCAGAGAACCTCTGGAACGCAGCCCAGTTCCTGGAGGTCCAGACCAGCCTTTGGGCTCCTGAGGTGGGGTGCGTCTGGGCTGAGCCTGGGACCCTCTTTGCTTAGGAAGTTCCAGCCTGACATCCATCGGCACCGCGAGGCGCATCAGAGGAACTGTAGGGTAGAAGAACTAAAACTTGTCCTGGCTCTTTATTTCTGGAGGGCTGATGTTGGGATTTAAATGTGAACCTTCACCTACGTTTATTAACACTGATCAGTGTTGATGACGACACCATCATCAGAAGATAATTCAAATTAAAAGTCAGTCGGTTCCAGTTGTCTTATTCCAACCCAACGTAAGAAACAAAAGTAAAGCCTTGGGGAATCACTTCTGTAACTAGTGAAACAATTCTGTTTTTTTTTTTTTTTTTCCTACCTGTCAACTGAACTATTTGATTGTAACTTCAGTTTGGGGACAATTGAGGAAATGTTTGCTCTGTGGGTAACACTCGTAGCCAACTTGACAGTGTTTACGACCACTGAGCAGATGAGTGTGGCACACCTACAGATGTGAGGATTATCTACGCCTGAGAGAGACCCACCACAAGGGAGCAGCACCCCCCCCCCATGGGCTGAGGATGCAGAAGAACAAAAAAGGGACAAAGAAAGGCCACTAACAGCACCGGACTCCCTGGTCTTATGATCCCTCCAGGCAGATATGTGATCGCACTGTTGGGGAATAAATAGCGGATGCAGATGTTAGCTTGGAAAAGGTGTCAGGCTCAGCAGTTTGAGCTGGCTTTTAAAAACATAAGGTCAAATGTAGCTTTTAGATGCTGGAGGGTCATCTACTTATTCCTGCCCTTGTGTGCCAGGCATGAAGAGAGGACCTGGCTCTGTCATGCAGATGCTCCACCACTGGGCTGCCTTCCAGCTCACGTGGAGATTTTTCCAATCAAACTATCCCACACACATCTCCCTAAGACATCTCAGCCTGTGATGAACTCTATGCTGTTATAAAGTCTATTGAAGAGGAAAAACAGGATTGTGTCTTTATGGAAGCGAGGAACGGTTAGGAAATAAACACACTAAATAAAATAGTGAAGTGATGAGTTAGCCATCAGCCGCAGTTAACTCTGATGTTCTAATAATATGTGTTAAATTAAATATCTCCCCTCATGGGAGAAAGCATCTGCTGCGGGAACTATTTTTAATTGGACCTAAATTTCTAATCTATACCAGCACTGTGTGATGGAGTGGCTCAGTGGTTTTGAGGCATCTTGAATTACCAAAACAGTTAAAAGAACGATAATTGGAAATTGGTAAGTTTTTGCACAGAAAATACTTCAGACAGAGATGATATGGATTGAATAACATGAAAGCATTAAGTCAAATATTTAACATTTGCATGTAAACAGTGGTTTTCAGGATAACCTTCAACGAGCTGGTTCCGGGTTTGCCTATCCAGCTACCTCAGTAGAGGCAGCGACACAGGTTCACTATGAGTAGCCATAGGGTGACCTGAGGTAATTGAGTGAGACAATATTTTCAAATTTTGTGACTATTTTGTTTTATAAAACAAGAAAAGAGGAAATAAAGTTTTGGTGAAGATTGCAAGCAATTATATATTTAAAAAAACTTGAGAACCTTCAGCAAAATAAGAAAAGCATAATATTTAGGAAAAGATGTGGCCAATATGCAAGCTAAACGTGTAGGAAGATCCGGTAAGTGCACAGCTTCTGTCACTGCTTAAGAGGTAATGACTCATACAAATGTGAAGAGATTTATCTGTTTTGATATGGATGGGATTTGTTAGTGTTAAACTTGATTCACCAATGTTTATTTTTGCTCATAACCCTTTAAAGTCCACTGATCTAATAAAGCAAGTTTTGGTCAACACTCGCACATTTTTTTTAAAGTGACATATTTTAACAGCCTCTTCCATTTTCAACATTGTTCTAATTTAGAGATAAATTATACTCTTGATGGAATTTTAGCAGATGTCTATAATTTTCTAAAAAATATGTGCTTTATCTCACTTCTGACCTGCCTTTTCTTAGGACTCTGTAAAACTTAATATAAATCGAAATTTACCATAATGCCAAATAACATTTACCTTTGAATATGAAAAAAAATGACATTCTCTTTGGCTGGAGAGACACTCTGTGGTTCAGAGCATTGGCTACTCTTCCAGAGGACTAGGGTTTGATTTGTAGAACCTGCACAGAGGCCCACGATGTCTTTAACTCTCATCCTAAAGGATCTGATGCCCTCTTCTGGTGTCAGGCATACATGTAGGCAAATACATATAGGAACACATATATACCATGCATACACATGTAGGCAAATACATGTAGGCACACATATAAACCACCCCTGTTGCCCCCCCCAGTCAAATCCCTATTTATGTTTGTGTCTCCTTGTTTGTTTTGTGACCCACAGAGACTGACATGGTTCAGAGCTATCTGGTGGAGTCTGACAGGCTCAGCAGTGGGAGCATCACTAAAGACAGTGATTATCCCAGAGTCTAACTATAGCTCATAGTTCAAAGGTCAAGGAGAGAGCCCTGTTGTTAAGTCTAGTCATGTGACCCAGTGTAAGTAACCACAGTTGTCATTAGATAACATTTGTACTTTATTATTTATTACTTCATATGTATGGGGCATCCTGCCCACACATATTTGCCTATGTGTGTGCCTGACACACTTCCACTTTCCAACTGCTGAAATTATAACTCTTTTTTTTTTTGGTTTTTCGAGACAGTGTTTCTCTGTGTAACGTTGGACTCACTTTGTAGACCAGGCTGGCCTCGAACTCACAGTGATCCGCCTGCCTCTGCCTCCGAAGTGCTGAGATTAAAGGCATGCGCCACCACCGCCTGGCTGAAATTATAACTCTTACAGTTCTAGAAAAACAAATAGTAGCTCATGCCTTTTAAGCAGAACTGCATAACTTAACTTTCAGTCGCGCCGAAAGCCCCACTTAGTGTTTTTCTGAGAATGACATGTAGTCTGGTTTCCTGGTCTCAGGGTCAGACTCCTCGCCTTGTGCATGGATCCTGGTGCCCCTACCTCACTCCTGCCTCTGCCTGCGTTTGTCTTGCTTTGACTTTGCATCTCAGTTCCTTAACACTTTACAGTTTCACCAAGGGTGGGGAGGGGAGGTGCTAGAAAACACTCAGAGCAAAGCTTCAAACGAAGCTTCAAGTCCATCTACGTATTGGTCTCCAGCCCCACGAAGCGTATGTGTGCCTCCTCTGACAGCCCCTTGGCTGGGGCGCGTGGGCGTGGCTCACTCATTAGAGAGCAGCTTTGAACAATGTCAAGGTCTGAAGTGAAAGCGGAGACATCTGACAGGCTGCGAGCCCAAGACCACTTCATCCCAGGCTTATTTGCTCTTGTTTAAAAGAGATAATTCAACATTTCAAATGTATTCAGAAGATGAGAAGGATGTGGTTTTTTTATAGCTCACATGGCATAGCTTTAATACCACACATAAGCTAGCTACTAAGCCAGTCCTATCAAACATGGAAAAGTGGTACTCATTTGTTCTAATAAGCGCTAAACACAAAGGTAAGACCTCTCATGAGGAAGCCAGTATCTTTTCTCCCTCCAGATTAAAGAAAGGGGCTCAGAGCTTTCTCAGGGATGTTATATTTATGGCCCCAAAATATATACCCCTTACCTTTTCTATCTGAAACAACAGCAAATGTTTCTTCAATTAACCATATTAGTATATTATGGGAAATGGGGTCCTAAGAATGCTGTTGTTCACCGAGAGGAAAGAAGCAGAAAGTTACAACATGCCTTGGCTTCTTCAACTGCGTCCTAGAAGGGAAAGGCTCAAGACACGCTGACAGATTTCATTTTCTGCTTTTTCTGTTTTCTTTATTATTAGTAGTCTTTTGCTGGTTTGTTTTTAGACAGCATCTCAGGCAGTCTGGGTTAAACGTAAATTCCTGCCTCTATTCAGTGACTCCTAAGGAATACAATCAGCCCAGGCTCACCAATGTTAATGGTAGTTTTCGTTTATAGTTCAATACACCAGAATGCCATCAATAAAAACTTAAGCAGCAAAGGTTTATCTACCAAACACATGTAAATATTCCTGTAAGATACAGGCATGGAGGTAGAGTGTTGTCACTAGAAGATGACCCTGAAAATTAGCTCCACTTTCCATTCCACTTTTTAGAAAAGACACAAAAGAAGACCCCTTATTCAATGGCAGGTTTTTATCCTAATTAAAACTGATTCTTAAATTTCATGTGCATTATATAATTCTGTTACTGTGAAAAATTACAAGTTGGAGGTAAAAACATCTCCTTTCTGCAGCAGGAACCGCTCCAGGGTAGGGCTAATTTTAAAGCTAATGGTCATGATCCCGCTGGCTCTCTCACTGATGCTGGGGTGGTAAGTCCCGAAATGATGACAGTTTCGAACAATTTGCCCATGAGAGGATGTGGCTTATTGTTGAGAAGAAAGAAATAAATACATTAGTAAAGACTGCAATGCTCACACAAGGCTGTGAAAGCATTTTTCATGTGGAAAATCAGCAAAGAAAGTGGATCTAAAATTCCAAACAGAAAGTCATTTCCTGAGAAGTGAGAAGTATATAGCGCATGCTCATGAACAGTTTTAGGGATCACGTTTCGATGCTAAATGATGCTAGATATCATCAACGATGACATAAACTCGAGAGTGTTCTTTATGGTGTGCTCATTAATTTTTATCTTTTATCTTTATTCACTGACAGGTCCATACATGAATAAAATAAACTTCAGTCATTTTAGCCCTATGCCCTCTTTCACCCTCCCTCTTTCTTCCACTGAGATTCTTCTTCCCAACAATTCCCTATTTCTTACCTGTGTGTGTAAATGTGAGTATGTGTGTGCTCTGTGTGTGTATGTTCCTCTCATGTGTTTATGGTGTGTGTGTGTGTCAGTGTGAGTATGCATATGCTCATGGTCTGTGTGTGTGTGTGCTCCTCTGTGTGTATATGTTTGTGTGTGTGTGTGTGTGTGTGTGTGTGAGTGTGAGTATGCATGTGCTCATGGTCTGTGTGTGTGTGTGTGCTCCTCTGTGTGTGTGCTCCTATGTGTGTGTCCCTCACTGACATTAGTTCGGATTTCTTGTAGGAAGTTTACAAAATTATTGCTAAAACTTCTACTGTTTTTTATGCATGCTAACTTTTGCTTTATAACCCTAATGCTGAGGTAAAGGCAGAGACAGGATCTCCCAGCTTTCTGCTACCTTGTACAGCCTATCACTGAGCTATATATTCAATGTTTTCATATGCTCAAAAAAAAAAAAAAATGCTAGCCAGCATGGCCTCTTCCCCTGTGGCTTGGCAAGGCAGTCCCACCATGGGGAAGTAATTGATAAGCTGGCAGAGTCCATGTCAGAGACAGTCCCTGCTTCACTTACTAGAGGGTCTACATGAAGCCTGTACTGCCTATGGGCTACCTCTGCGAAGGGGGCCTAGGTCCAGCCCTTGCACGGTCCTCGGTTGGTGCTTCAGTCTCAGCAGGCCCCTAGTTAGTTGGCTCTGTTGGTCTCCTTGTGAAGGTCCTGTCAGGCCTAGGTCTTCCCCAAACCCGTTTTCCACAAAGCTCCCTACGCATCGCCCAGTATTTGGCTGTGAGTCTCAGCATCCATTTCAAGGTGCTGCTGGGTGGGGTCTCTCAGAGGACAACTGGGGTGATGAGGGATGGGACTGTGACCAGGATGTAAATAAATTTATTAAAAAACAAAACAATCAGCCAGACAGTTGTGGCACATGCCTCTATCCCCAGTACTCAGGAGGCAGAGGCAGGAAGATCTTTTTGAGTTCAAGGCCAGCCTGGTCGACAGAGTTAGTTCCAAACAGCCTGAGTTACGCAGAGAAACCCTGTCTGGAAAAAAAATGAAAAAAAAAAAAAAAAACAAATAAAAAAACAAGGTGGAGACTGACAAAAGAATATAATAGATAGCAACCTCAGGCCTGTATGTACACACACACACACACGCACACACACGCACACGCACACACACACACACACAACAAATGGCTGTCTGTGTTATTATCTTAGTAACTCTAAGATCCTACTGCCCAAGCATCGTCACTGTTGAAGATGCTTAAAGGAGAGTGCGTGTGGCCATAGGAAGCCGCTAGACAGTGAGCTTTCTCTTGCTTGCACAGCCCCCTTGCTGGTGAGTCCCTTGTCTCAGCCACTGAAACATCGACGCTCTAGCAAGCATCTATCCTTCAAGCCAAGGGCATAAAACAGCCACTGGGAAGGCATTGGCAGTGGCTTAGAGGGTGGGCCTGGCTTGTAAGAATGTGGAGGAGTGGTTGTGAAGGGTTAAACACATTCACACACACATACACATGCACACACACAGAGTCATGTGCATGCACACACACATACATAGGAGCACACACAGGCATGCACACGTGCACACACACACACACACAGACATGCACACGTGCGCACACACACACCCAGGCATGCACACATGCACACGTACACACACATGCACACACACACACACACACACGCACACACACATTAAAGCTATTAAAACACTTGGCATTTATTCAGATAAGTAGGATGTCAGACTCTAAATGTCTCGGAAGGAAGTATAAAGCAGGTTCCGTGGGATATTTAGGTACGCACAATCTGGATGAAATGTCAACAGGTTTCAGCGGTTTGATGTCAGCTGCGCTCATGGGTCTTACTTAGAATCATGAAGGTGGGAGAGTCCAGAGGACATGGGGAGGTCTTGGCAGTTCTGCATGCATGCTGCCGAGGCGTCTACCTCCTGCCTGAGTTATCTGTACATTGCATCTGTACTGAATTAAGGATTTGGGGTTAGAGAAGAAAGTTTAAGATGCCAGGCAGCAGGGCTTCCATGCCATAATGTTTTCAGTGACAGCAAATTTAGAATAATGAATTCTGCCAACCAATCAGCAGGAGGGTGCTTGAGGCTGCTCCTCTGGTGTCCTTGGGTCACTGTGGCAGGTACAGAAATGACATATTAGAAAGGTCATGGCTTCTAAGACTTCACTTGTGCACAAATTCCAACTGCATACGGGTGTTTAAAGAAGGGTGTGGGGCTTTTGTTGTTGTTGTTGTTTTTATTTTTTGTTTGGCTGGGTTGGTGTTTGTTTGTTTGTTTTTCATTGTTTTTTTAACCTCCGCTTCTAGAGAGTCTTAGTTGTCAGCCTGACTATAGCATGTAGGCAGAATGCGAAATGTTAACAAGGAACCAAGGGTTTAGTACTCATCAGATACTGGGGGTCACCACTCACTGTAAGTGCTCAGCTGGGCACTGTGACAATGCAACGGAAGGCCTGCATGGCCGACTCTCCTCTGTGATTCACTCTGGCAAGAGACACACGTTTTTTTCATGGCAGCTTGCAATTATCATGCTGCCATGATAAACAGAAAGCTAGGAAGGAAAAACATTCACCAACAGACTTGCTGTACCACATGCGGACTCACACAAGTCACTGTGATCAACAGGGTGCTAGAAAGAAAGAAACATTACACTAAAACTCTTGCTGTGCCACATACATGTGCACGCAGTAAGTCACACGTGTGCACGCACATTCACATACATACCCACACACTCCATTTGCACACGGCTGCCTCTAGCACTATACTGTTACAATAATGGTGTCCATAAGAACCTACTTCCCCAATGTCTGACGTGGGGCCTCACAAACATCCGTAACTCCAGTCACACGTGTCTGTAAATGGCCTTTGTGGGCATCTACACACACACATACACATACATACACACACACACACACACACACACACACACACCTACACATAATTAGAAGCAGTACAAATAAACCTTTTAACAGATGAAGGAACCCCTACAGAAGTGGGGAATGCCTGTGGTGAGCAACCGTGGTGGAGGTCACAGGGACACAGGTGAAGAGTGGCCGAGCACAGACATGGAGAGCAGCCAAGCCTCTTTCTCTACTGAGAAGAGTGAACAGCCTGTTGTGTGGCCTGGTTTTGATTTTTACAAATCCAGTTCCTGTCGGGTGGTCAGTATACCCCGCTGACAACCCGAAGGCTGACCAGCTGTGGGCACAAGTCCCTGGGACAAAGACCTGCTCTGGACACTTAGAGATAAGGTTTTCAAGCTGAGACAGCAGCACTGACAGCTAAAACTTACTGAGCATTTGTTTACACCAAGCACCAGGCTCAACAGGTCACAGCAACTGTGCCATTGTGCTGCCATGTCTCAGCTTCTGAGAATCCGTTAGTACCAGCACTTTCATCTAATGGAAAAGATGTGTTGGTGGTACTTTGAAAAATTGCTCCATTGGAAAAAAAAAAAGGTCTGCTTTGGTATCCAGAGCAGACACCCACTCATCACCTATTATGATATTGATTTGTTGTTGCTGCCATGGCACCGTCACCACTGGACTCTCGGCGTGTGTATGGTTTTCCTTTCCAGTACTTTGTGCTTCCTTCACAAAGGACAGTGGTTGTAAACTGCTTCGTTTGCCCCTGCAGCAAGTCACAGATGCTGGGCTAGCTTCTTAGAGCATTTGAGGTGACGTGCATGCCACTATCATCCGATCTGAGGCTGATTTACCCCAGAAGAAAATTGTTCATTCAGTTGTTGCTTCAAGAATATTTTTGGGCAGTGGCTACAGAGCCTCCAGGAGTCTGTGAGACCTCGCATGTGAGGTCTGCATGTGAGGTCTGCATGTGAGGTCTGCATGTGAAGTCTGCATGTGAGGTCTGCATGGGAGGTCTGCATGTGAGGTCTGCATGTGAGGTCTACATGAGGCCTGCATGTGAGGCCTGCATGTGAGGTCTGCATGTGAGGCTTGCATGTGAGGTCTGCATGTGAGGCCTGCATGTGAGGCCTGCATGTGAGGCCTGCATGTGAGGTCTGCATGTGAGGTCTGCATGTGTCTGCAGTCCTGACTCAGAAGGCACTAATTCTCCCCTTTCTTTACTCTTAATCTTAGTGGATGCAGCCTGCAGTCTAAGTGTCTATGCCTTTTCTGGTAGTCGGGGCTTTGTGAGGCTACCTTACTATTGTCATGAGGCTACTTAAACAACCCCCATGCCTAACTAAACACACATATATGCACACACACACTCATGCACACACAGAGAGATAAACACAGAGACACTCACACACACACAAACATAGACACACTCATAGTACACAGATACACAGGTACACAGGTACACATAGACACACAGACAAACACACAGACAGACACACACACGCAGACACACACACTCACACACACACAATCATTCACTTCTCCATCTCCTTCCTGCACCGAGGCTCTGCTTTCAAACTCTAATTTGAAAAAAGAAAAGTAACAACACAATAAGATGAATAAAATAGATATTTTTTCATTAGGAAAACGTGCCTTTGTAGGGACCCTTCCAGTCCTCTCGCATAAAAAACTTGTCTCAGAGGGGGTCAATGGTGCTTAAGTTTTGTGAGCAAACAAAAACTTCTTTTCTTGTGCTAAAAAAAAAAAAAAAAAAAAAAAAAAAAAAAAAAAATGCTGAGATTAAAAACTAACAATCTCCTTAGCTCTCAAGGGGAGAAATGTCACTTTTCACATCAGGAAGACATGATAGGAATCTCACACAGAATACACTTTATAAATACATTACAGTTTTAAAAGCTTAGCATAGTCTTACTGGCAGAAACAGGCAAGGGGAGCACACTGTAATGAGAGAATAATCCAGTTTTCATCTTCTGCCGAAGTGGAAAGCGGCCTTTAATCTGTGAGTAAAGTGCAGTCACAATTGTCCTTAGGTCTGAATGTGCTTAGCCAAAGTCTCCTGAATGAATAAACTTCGATTGTGACTGGACACTTAGCTATGATTCTACGTTTCACTTTACAATTAAAAGCTGAAGTAATAGCAATACTCAGCTCGCCCTTCGTTTGTGGGATCTGACGGAAGCTAAGGCCTGTGCCTGTGTGGTTCTCGAGTAATAAACAGTGATGGTTAAAGTAAGTGTATCAGCCCTCTCACCTAATTACTGCAACATTTTACATCAAGTATGCTTTAAAGCAAAAGGGACATAATAGAGCTGCGAATGTTGGTTACTGTGTGTGGGATCGTCTAATGGGTAATCCCGTAAAACCTCATCCGTTTTCTTTTATGAGTCACTGCTCATACATCAAATAATGTTTCTGTTTGAGGCTGTTTTTCCTTCCACACTGACCAAGCATTGAGAGATATTAAGAGCGTAAACACAGGGCTGGAGAGATGGCTCCGTGGTTATGTCGCTGTTCTTTCAGAGGACCCGGGTTTGATTCCAAACACCCGAATCGGGCGGCTCACAGCCAGCTGTAACTCTGGCTACAGGGGATCTGATGCCCTCTTCTGGACCCTGTGGGCACCTGCACTCATGTGGGGCATGTCTATTATTCAGAGAAATGCTCATATATGTAAATATACATAAGATAAAACTGAGATTAAAAACTATCAGTCATGTCTTTTCTTTTTCAACTGTTCATTCAACGTTCACCCTCCTAATGGGACTTTTGTTATATGAAAATATGTTATATTCTATTTATAAAATATTATGTACTCAAAATTACCAAAGGAATCTCTTGCTGTAATTATATTCATTAGAAACTTTTCTCAGTGAAAATTATTTCAAACACTTACATATATATTTCAGCACCTCCACAATGTTATTTTAATACTAAATGCTAGTGCCAGTAATTTGGTAAAAGAAAAATGTAGCAATCTGATCTAGATTTCACTCTCTCTTTCCTCTCTCCTTTTTTATCCTTTGAGCTTATTCTAAATAGACTGCTCATATTCATTCCCATTCTCTCTCTCTCTCTCTCTCTCTCTCTCTCTCTCTCTCTCTCTCTCTCTCTCTCTCTCTCTCCCCCTCCCTCCCTCTCTCCTTCCCTCCCTTCCCCCCTCCTCCCCTCTCTCCTTCCTTCCTCCTTCCTGCTGCTCTTTCTGGTTTTACCAGCTAACGATCCTCTTCCTTAAGATGACTAACTGAAAGACTGGTTTAGTAAAGGGCTATGATATTTAGTTCACAGATTTATCTCAACTGTTTCTCGGAGGATCACAAATAACTCAGAGCCCTGCATCTTCAGCTCTCCTCTCATAAAGGTCCCAGTCCCCACCTGGCTCAGATGACCCCCCCCCCGCACCCCTATCTTTCCTACAGGAGCAAGAAGGAAAGGAGAACTATAGTGTCATTTAAATTAGTAACATGAGCACTCAACAGGCACAAAGTATGCTACTACGATTCTACCCCAAAATGTTTACCCCAACCTTATAAGTATTCAATATTTTAAGAGCCTTTAAGAAACCAGTAAATTCAAAAAGCATCCCAGAAACAACAAAATTTCCTAAAATTGGTAAAGGATGAAGGAAAAATGAAATAATTTTTAAATAACTTGAAGGAAACGGAACAATCTCAAATATCAGTGAATCTTCTATTATAGTAATATTTAGAATATTCTACTGTCCCCCCATGGACTAGGTGACATAAAAGGTCTTACTTAGGACTTAGGATACAATGAAATTCTCTGAACATGTTCACATTGGTCCTATTTACTAAAATATAACCCTTGAGCTTCAAAATTTAAATATCCATTAAAGAATTGCTAGGACAATGACTTGAGAACTGACCAAAGCTTTGTGTATAGTAACCATCCATCAAGAGCGATCACTGTGAGCCCCTTGGCGGTTAGACGGAGCACAGCTTAGTGCCCTGCTCGGTGGAGTCTTTGGGAAATGTCTGCTGCCTTACTTTGGAAAGCCATCCTGCTTTTCCATTAATTTTGTAGCTGAAACTGAATTATACAATTCAATTTGCAAAGACAGAGGCACACTTTTAAAAGAACTCAGTCCCTCCATGCAGTGTGACTGAGCCGGTTGCTTCTCTGTCCTTTTTCTCAAAGGACCTATCTGAGCTAACTTGTAGAGCCCTTCTCTCTTTGAAATGTAGGTCTCTTTAAGGGATAGATTGTCAAGTTTATAGCCAGGAATGTCTTTCCCAAGGTCTTGGGAGCTGTTTCTTTGACATATAAATGTGGAGGAAATTGCACTCAGACTCTCAAGTCTGAGTGAGAACAGAATTCTATGTTTCAGGGACACTTGGATTGTCAGTTACAAAATGCCCTGTTCTCATGAGGAGCTGAGATGTTTGTTTGCTGCCCTGGATGGAACTTCCTGGCTAGTACATGCGAAGGTTCCAACAACCAAAGACGCACTGTGCTGTGCAACAAGGAGGTCAGGGTCTCGTACTTGAAAAGCAGTTATTGTTTATTTTGCAGACATATTCAGGGCTTGAGAGGCAACTCAGCTGGCAAAGTGCTTGCTGTGTACACATGGAAAATTGAGTTCGATGCCCAGAACGCACATTTTTTTTAAAATAAGAAATGCCAAGCATAGTGATCCCTTATTGTAATCATTGCTGGGGATACAGAGATGGGTAGATCAGTGGGGTTTACCAGACAGACAGAGAGACAGACAGACCACTTGGCCAAACCAGGTGGTTTCAGGTAAAAGGCAAAAGACAACACATACACACACACACACACACACCCCACGACCACCACCACCACCACCACCACCACCACCAACAACAACAACAAAACATACACAAGAGACTATGCTGCTACCCATGGGATGAGTCCCTGCTGGGGCAAGGCATTCTGTGTTAACTTACATCCAATACTAGAGCTATTCTCCATCTCTTCTAAGCTATGGAGAGGACTCTTGAGTTAAGAGCGAAGAGTAGAATTTGTCTTTATTTTATTTTCCCAATAACTGCCAGATGAACCAATTTTGTCTCCCAACCTTTTATTCTTTCACTGAGATTTAAATGTCTGTGTCCCTGTTTTATTGTCCTATGTGAGACCCATAGATATTTTCTGGCACCCACAGCAAGATCAGAAGTTAGACTGGCATTTAAGTGGCACATATATGAATTTATATAATAAGTTAACATTTCTGTCATTTTGAGCTTCATATCATGAAAATGCTGCTTCTTCCTTTATTCTGGTCTCTTTCATTTGTCCTCATTTTTTATTTTTATTTTTTTAATTTTTGGTAAACATAGAATATTTGTCAAATATAAACCTATATATTTTGTGGAAAATTGCTATCATTATAAAATTAAACTTGCCTGCCAGCTTCCTCATATTATGTGCAATAACTAATTTTCATATATAAGCAGGGAGTTTGCTTATTTATGTATGAATTAATGGGCAGTTTTTTTGTTATTCTTTCCCCATCATATCTTCATTACATTACTTTGAATTTTCCTTGGATAATGTGACATTATCCCAACATCACTCCGAGTGAATTAGGTATTTATTTTTATTCATTTTATTTTTTTAAACTATTTTTATAAAATATTTTGATCATATTCTTTCCCCTCTGCCATACCTCCCAGACTATGTTATAGTCTCTGTCTCTCTGTCTCAAAAAGGCACACAAAAATTAAAAAGAAACAAAGGGTGGAGACGGGCAAAGCATGGAGTGCATTCTTTGTAGGCCAACCATCCCCAGCACGGGCTACGGTTATGCACCCAGCGTCACTCCACAGAAGAAAACCAGTTGTCCCGGTCTTAGCAGCTGCCAAGTAGAAACAGTTATTTAAAATTATTTATTCACATTTTTATTCTGTTTTATTGCATTTATAGGGCTCTGCTACCATATGCCCTGCACATGTCCGGGGCTTTGGCTTTGAACGTGGCGGTGGGCATCCCCCAGCAGGCTCCCGCCTGGACACACAGTGGTGCTCCTTTGACTACACTGGGGGAGGGGGGGCAGGGGGGTGGAGCAGCACTAGGGGCTGGAGTCAGCTGAAACAGTGTAGTGCATAGAGACAGGATGACAACAGTCAGCCCAGAAGACCAAGTAAGAGAGAGACTCACAGCCAGGCAACCTGCTCAACCTGTTTACTGCTCAACAAATAAATGATTTTCTTCAAATTTAACTCTCAGCTTTGGCCATAAATTTTTGGTAAAATCATAGTTTTATACTTGCAGAGGCATTTATTTATTTATTTATTTATTTATTTTAGTCACTTATCTGGAGTGGAAACATAACTATCCAAGCCATGGCAGGAAGTTTGTGTCTTCGGATACTGATCATTGGTAGAGCCCTTTTCTAGCAAGAACAAGGTTTTGGGTTCCATCATTAGCACTGCAAAACTTAACCAATTAGTTAGTAAATTAACTAAAATATTTAAATGGTCTATCTTTATATTACAATGCCCTAGAAGCAAGTGTTTCATAATTTCAACCAAGCCAAATAAAAATCCAATGATGTTTCACTTTAAAAGCAAGCAAATAGACAGACCAAAAACAAACAAACAAACAAACAAAAAAAAAACAAAAAACAAAACAAAACACAGAAAATTACTAGCCAAGAAACACTGGCAGGTTCTTACACTAAGTTGAACTAAGCATAGTGACTTTGTATGATTCTGTAAACAGCTGCAAAAAATTCTTAAAATATATTACAATATTAAACAACGACACACAATTTTACTACAATCTTTCATAGATGGACTGACCGCTCAGTGGAGTTTTCTAGTATAACGTACTCAATTTTTGCAAATGACAACTCATTTACTTTCTATTCTCCAAGGATCAAAATCTATACATTAGAAAAAAATACAGTTGTTGATTAAAATATGCTGGCAAATAAATTGGGATTTATAAACATATAGAAGCGTGTAGGTAGTGGTTTGAATGATAACGGTCCCATAGGCTCCGATGCCTGGAAACTTAGTCTTCAGCTGATAAAACTGTCTGAGAAAGACTAGGAGGTGTGGCCTTGGCCTTGCTGGAGGAAGTGGGTCACTGTGGGGTGAACTTTGAGTGTCAATAGCCCGGGTGCCATTCCCAGTTAATTCTCCCTCTGCCTGTTGCTTGTGGGTCAAGATTTTAGCCGTCAGCTATTTTTTCTAGCACCATGCATGCTTGCATGCTTGCCTGCCTGCTGCTGTGCTCTCAAACATGGTGGTCATGAATCACCTAGAACTGGACACCCCAATAAACTCCTCTGTAAGTTGCCTTGGTCATGGTGTCCCTTCGCAGCAAGGGGAAAGTAGGCAAGATGATCTAGCAACAGGAAGACAAATAGGGACCGAAAGTAACGACTTTTGAGAACCCACAACTGTCTGCCTGGAAAGAGCAGAACATACTGTGCCACCTAGACCAGAACAGATTTAGGATCAGTGGTGGGTGAGGCTGGCAAGCCTCCCGCACAAGCATCTCACTAACAGCATAGCTGATTGCATTATCTTGAAGCAAAAGCCTTGGAACTTTCCCAGGCAAAAATTAACGACCTATGGAGAATGTTCTGTCCCTTGGCTAGATCTGGGTAGGGGTTTGATAATGACTGCGTGTATTGTCCTTGGTGTGCCTTAGATCGAGCAGAACCCCTGGGCCCAGATCCACCCATCATAGTGTTCTTCTTGTAGGTTTCTAGGACCCTCAGGATCCATCTATTTCCCTATCTCCTATATTTTTCTCACAACTGGGGACTGACTTTCACACAATCTCTGGTGCCCCATATTTGGCCATGTCCCTTTGTTGTGGAGGCCCAATGGCACTCAGAGGAAGGATAGCAGACTACCAAGAAGAGACTTGATACCCTAGCATCATATTCAGGGGGAGGAGGTCCCCCTCAGTCTCAGTCATAGGGGAGGGGAATGGGATGAAAGCGAGAGGGAGGGAGGAATGGGAGGATGCATGGATGGGATAGCAAATGAGATGTAATATGAATTATTTTATTTTTCAATAAAAATGTGTTAAAAAAAAAAAAAGCCCTAATGACCTAGCTAAATGCTGTGACAATGTTTCACCTAAGACAATTACCACAGCCCTAAGCGTCACTTCCCTCTGAGCACGTGGGTAGTTAAGTTGCATATCCTATCACGTGCCGTTATCATTTGCCTTTCCTTTCACTACAAATAGAGAAATTGGGTAGCCTAGTTTTGATTGTTTTACCTTCCATTTAAAATTGACTTGTGGTTTGCTGGGTGGTGGTGGCACACGCCTTTAATCCCAGCCCTTGGGAGGCAGAGGCAGGTGGATCACTGTGAGTTCAAGGCCAGCCTGGTCTACAAAGCAAGTCCAGGACAGCCAAGGCTACACAGAGAAACCCTGTCTTGAAAAGGCCAAAAAATAAAAATGACTCGTGGAAAGAAACAGATGAACCATGTGTTGCCATGTGTCCTGGCTCTACAATGTTCACCATATTGCTGAGAATTACTTACTGGGCACAGACACTCCAGAGTGTTCTAGGCTTTGGGGTTCAATGCCTGGGGTCCTCTTCTTGAAGTTAAAAACATACAACCTTCTGTGATTGCTTCTCACAGGAGCACCACTGCTACTTGAGCAGACGTGCTCTTTCATACACTTCTCTATGTGAGCTCAGCTCCCCAGCACAGTTGCCCCAGGCGCAGCATGGAGCATGTAGGCTAGTTCCTCCTACCCTGACACCTCCTTCACTCAGCGTCCCACAGTAGGGGACCTGTGACACAACGCGTTAATTTGTTTAAACTCCTCTATGAAAATACCTTACTTTCACATTGACAACCAAGCTACACATGCAGAACTCCTTCCCCGGGGCTAAGCTACACTATTCTGAGTAACTTCATCCTACGGCAACTGCCTCCTGTGATGGGGCACATTTGAGCCATAGATATAAAACTCCACAAGAAGGTCCAAGAAGTAACCCAATCTGTCCCCAAATGTTTGCTATCTGCATGTTCTGGCCCGAGTTTGTCCAGCCAAGATGAGCTATAGCTTTGGGTTTTATTACACCTCAGTTCCAAGAACACTCACATTTATGTGCTGTATTTTAATACCTGAGTGTACTAAAAGCATACTCACTTTCCTAGCTGCACTTGTGTCCTCCTGACAGAAACACGGACTGTACAGTCTTCAGGATGCTGTTTAACTCGCTTCTTAGTGAGCTAATGTAATGCCCTGGGCTTCCACTTGTCTTGTCTTTCCTGCTTCCTCTCTCAGATGCTGCCAAGACACCAACTAGACTGTTCTAGAATTGAAACACAACACCCTTCCTGGCTCTCTGCTCTGTCACATTGAGCAAATACATGGGCTCAGATAAATAAAGTATTTCAATTTATAATGGTTCTGTGTCTACTGTACAATCCTGCCCTTGTAAAACTCAGCTAATGCACCTAGCTGAGCAACACACACACACACACACACTCTCTCTCTGTCTTTCTCTGTCTCTCTCTCTGTCTCTCGCTCTGTGTCTCTCTCTCTTCCTCCCTCCTTCCCCCTCCCTTCTCGGTGTGGGTGTGTATGTATGTGCAGGGGTGTTTGTGCAGGTGGGTTTGAGTGTACATGTGTTTACATGCACGTTGAGGTTACAGAACAACCTTGGGCATTGTTCCTAGGGATCTGCCACCTTAATTTGTGAGACAGCCTCTTCCACTGGAGCCTGGAGCCCATCAGTTAGGCTGGGCTGGCTGTTCAGCAAGCCGAGCTCCCCTCTGCTCCTCAGGGCTGGAGCTGCTAAGAACCCACTCCTCGCATTTGACATCAGTGCCGGGTCTCTCCTTGCTTGCACAGGAAGCATCTCAAGAGCGGAGCTACCTCCCAGCTCTTTCTGTTCTGTGGAGGTCTAAGTGGTAGGCAGCCTCCACGGTGGTCCCCCATGAGCCTTGCTGCTAAAGTAGCCCCCAGTGATGTCTGCTGCCAAACACTCACGACCTTGAGTAATCTCATCCACTTGGGGCATATGGAGCTTGCTTATTCATTTATTTCTAATGAGATGAAAATGACAGGAGTTATGTCACTTCCAGAATTAGGTTCTAAAAAAGATTGAGGCTGTGATTTCTGGCATGAGTTCTCTCTCCATCATCTCCCTCCCTTGATTCTTGGCTTACAGAACCTATGATATAATAACAACTTAACGTGCCAAGTTTGAGGATGATTTGGCTGCGCTAGTAGATAATATGTGTTATTTCCAACATGTGTATGTAATACCACTGTGATGAAAATAATCTACACATTAGAATGAAAGTAACTGTCTCACTTCAGAAGTCTTTGCTCCAAAGATTGTTTGACAGGCATTAAAATTTATCTTTTATTTTCTAGGGTGAGAAACGAAGTAGGAAGAGAAGAACTGTGTATTGAACTGTGTGCATAAATAGTGGTTTTTATTCAAATCCGGTATGTAGGGTTACAGAAGTGCAAGGATTGCCTTCACAGGCAGAACCGATAAACTGCAAGCACTCGGCGGATCTGCTGCAGTGCACACATGCTGAGAAGATTTATTTTCTTCTTAGGAACTTAGAGTTCTTTCTAATTTTGGTTTGTAGATTTTTGTTCCAATTCCTTTAAAACTACTTTTCCAGTTATATGCCAATCGCTTGAAACAAAGGCACATAATTTCCACATTTTTTTCTAGAATTTTGAAGGTATTTTTATGTTTTATTGGGTAGCAAATACTTTAATAAGACACTGGAGATGTGTTTGCTTATCACATGTGACTACATACAAAATCAGGCAGCTCTCTGCAAAGGGACAGGGTTTGTGTCACGTCACTGCGGAGCCAGTCCTGGAGTGTGCGGAGGAAGGCCCATCTGTACAGGTGAGACAAGGACAGAGCTGTTGGGAACATCTCCGAGGAGAGGGCAGAAAGCACACGGAAGCCAGAGTCTGTGAACAATGTCTTCTGGACATGGCCAGGCTGCTGCAGCCACTAACTGACCATAGCCCTGGGTACTAGCATAAGACTGACCTGTCCCTGTTTCATTATCATGATGGCATGATGGCCCACCCCTCACTAAGAAACTACGTGCAGTTAATGGGCTCTGGAGGAGAGAAGTCACTCTCTTTAGCAGTTGATGGCTTGCTCACATTCCAGTAAAGGACGTCTCCTCTACGCACACACACACACACACACACACACACACACACACACACACATGCTCATAGTGTCAACTGTAATTAAACTTTTAGTGGATTAAAAAAGACATCAAAGAAATTTTTTTTGTCAGTGGACAGAGGAAGATTGAAATAGGGTAAATTCAGTGACATTCATATGATCAAATATATTATAAACCTACATGAAAATGCCATAGCAAATTTCACAGTATATAATTATACAGGATAAATTTAAAACATGTTTTAAAAATGAAGAAGTGGATCTGAACAACAGTGGGATGGGGTATCATGGGAGAGAATAGCATCGGTGGCACTCAACGCCTCTCTGCCCAGGCTGGAAGGACAAAGGGGAGGATGCTGGGGCACAGGAGAAGGAAGCCGTCATGTCTGTGGGTATGGTGTTCACTTTTAACTTTAAATTTTTCCACTCAAATAACATGATTAAATGGTTTGGTGGTTTTAATTTGTTATTTTAGACCCTCTCAGCTTTTTGCTTCACAATAATAATCACATCTCTGCAATATTCCATTAAGAAAAAAGAAGCAGTATTTTTTAAGTATTCTGGAAACAACCAATCACACTGGCAGGTGAAACGATCAGATTCTGAAAGTGTTTCTCTGGTACCAAATGCTGTAGCTTCTGCAAGCGCGTTTGCTCTTCTGCTAGTTATGAGTTCGCCTGGCATACCAACTTACTCACACACTAGCACATCTGTCCTCAAGAGAACTGGATTCAATTATACTTGAAAAATATTTATAAGTAGAAGAAGAAGTAGTAGAGAAACGGAGGCGACCCTGAGTTTAAATCCTGGACAGGCATTTGAGCTCTTACTTTAGATTTCTATTCCCAGTCAATACCAGGACACTACGGTTTGACAGAGTTCAATTTGGGCATTCCCAAATGAAATTAAAAGATGAATATTAAACAGAATGTCATGGACATTTGGCCGTGCTTTGAATTTCTTGTTTATAGTCAGCAATAGCAATAAAGGATTTTCAACTGCAAAAGAATAAATGAATATAATCACTATGCTGTCTTACCTGCATATGTAATCTGGTTAGATGGTTTCACAAATATGTATTTTTCAAATAGAATTCAAATATATGGTATATTGGCAACTCAGCTCTATAAAAGGCATATTTCTTTATGCCCTGAGGAAAATAAGTTAATAAAGAAGTAATTGTGCTACTAAACAATAATACAACATATTTCAGTTTTTGTCATGAAGTCAGATACCTGCCTCTAGCAAGAGTTGAAGCGTGCACATCTTGGATGATATTGCTGGAGAAATTACAGCTGTCAAATGAGATCACAATGACAGTTGCCAAGAAGATGGCAGCCACACTTATGCCTTCACTTAGAGATGACAGTGTCTCCTTAGGGCTTCTAATGGTGTCGACTCCATGCATCAAAGGCAGGCTGTGTTCCCCATGCTCACAGTCTTCCTCAGGGCTGTCCATACTGCACGTAACAGCAAGCTGAGAGCAGCAGGCAGATAATAAGTCACCAAATGTCCCCCTTTTTCTTCAGTACATTGGCAAAAGTACATCTTACAAGACTAACGGACTTGAAAGGAATGTCTAAGTATGAGGCTTTGATGTGCAATGTAAGTACAGGGGGATCCATGAGGCGTTGTGGCTGTATCAGCTGAGGGCAGAGCGACACTTGTGGTCCTGTGAGGATCACCATCTGGAATGCTTGGGAGCTGCTGGAACCGAATGCCCCCCTGAGCCCTGTGGGATGAAGAAAATCCTGCTGAATCCTACTGGTTAACTTACTGGAGCTTATCTGGGCCCTCTGCCCTCTAGAGCAGCACAATAATAAAGTTGCCATGAGAGGAAGTCACCACATCTGTGGTGATTTGTTACAGCAGCCACGGGGAGACTAGCACAGGGATGCTCCCCTGAGCTGTGTCAGCTTTAGCCTCATACAGGACATGATTGCATGGATTTTTGCCTTGGGAAGATGGAACTTACTGAGACATGCTTTTTCAAAAGATGTAAAGAAGGAACACCCCCTACCCCGCCCCCTACAGAACTAGTAACAGAATTACGAGAGTGGTGGAGAAGAGAAACATTGTAGAAGATGGAGAGACGCTAACTAGAAGCCTAAGGCCCTAAATCGACAGAGAAAGTTGCAGTGAGAGGCCCTGCAGGGGTCGGAAGCAGGAGGGGCTGCAAAGCTGGTTTTCAGGTGCTCTGCAGCCCAGGCTGTGGCCTCTGGGGCATGCTGCATGGAATTTCCCACTTCCCTGGTGGGGAAAACCATGCTCTCAAGCAAGTCTCTCTCACCTCCAAAAGCTGCGTCTTCAACGTCATCAAACCAACTGGAGCCTTTAAAAACATTTTTTTCTTCTGTATTTTTCTCTGATGATAGGAAAGAGAATCACAAGAGAAGGAGAGAAACAGGGAGGGAAGGAGAGAGAGAGAGAGAAACAGAGAGAGAGACAGAGAGAGAGAGAGAGACAGAGACAGAGACAGAGAGACAGAGAGAGACAGAGAGACAGAGAGACAGAGAGAAACAGAGAGAGAGAGAGAACACAAATGGATCCAGCCGTGAACTTTACCAGTGCACCTCAGTGCTGGTGCTTCTGACTGAAAAAATCTAGAAAGTTCTCATACTAAACCCTTTTCAGAAAAATAAGTCTTAGAATCCTAATAGCATTTTGAGCTTTGACATTACTCTGGAACAGCAGTAACTTATTACTCTGAGTTTATTTAAGACACACATATAACCCTGCATATCAGCCAAAGTTTTAGAGCCATTTTGTATGCTGGATATAAATCTTCAAATTATTTCCCTGAAGGATGTTCTTTGGCAAAGCAGGATTGTGTCCTGTGCTTAGGACGATCCCGTCAAGTCTCCTGGACCGTAACCTTTCCCTGTTGCCTGCTCTGCCACTAAAGCCATGTTCTGGCCATGACCACACTCAGGCCGCCTTCTTTAGGATCAATACAGCAGAGAGCGGTCTTGCCGCACCGCTCACCTCAGGGGATGCTCATTGAGTTCAGTCTTTGCATAACCTGATATCTGCTGTTTCCCCATCATAGGCTGTGACTTTCATCTTTGTAATTAATAGGCACCTTATGGACACAGACTTTGAGACCACTAAGATGTCTTGCTTTTCACTTGGTGAGCTGTACTCAGTCTGGCATCCACGAACGCTGTCTGGGTCCCTTGTTGCTGGTCTGTTCCTAGGTGGTGGTTTTCTATTCTCACCCTCCCCCTGCTTCTCAACCGCAGCTCCACTGAAATGATGGGTAATACCCCTTATGACCACTAGAGATGATTGACAGGATGATGGGCATATTGGAACTTTTATTTCTAAATAAAGGATCCAGCTATGGAGCTCTTACACTGGTACAAGCCATCAACACACTGTGTGGGAATAGAAGAAGAAATCAGAAGACAAGAAAAGAAGGGAGAAGAAGGAGTAAGAGAAGAAAAGGAAGGAAGAAGAGAGAGAGAGAGAGAGAGAGAGAGAGAGAGAGAGAGAGAGAGAGAGAGAGAGAGCAGACCCCAACTTCCTGCTGAGAACACTGGGCACCTTCAAACAAAAGTAGATCCATCAGCATTTACCATCTACAGCTCATGTGACCAGAGTCCCGCCCACTCCCTTCATCTGCCTTCTCTCCATCTGTCCTCCTCCTTTCTGTCAATCTACTATGATGGCTTCTCAGTACAGAGGATTCAAAGCGACAGAGCACGTGCCATGCTATGGATCCCCTACTACAGCAGGCAGAAGATTCTTCAAGGGGAAACACAACCGACACGGAAACTACCTATTTCTTCCTGTTTCCTCAGACACTTCCCAAAATGCCATCTCTACTCAAACCCAATGGGCTGGAGGCCTGATGGCTTCTCGCTTCTTATCTGACAGGATTTGCCACAGAGACAATAACGGCTGACGTGTGATGGATGCTGCCACTTCACAGTGTTTCATCCAAACCTCTCAGTATCAGCATGATGCAGGCACGTGCCCGCCCTTACTCTGAAGACAAGAATGACGCAGTCATCAGTTACAGTCTCAGTGTCTTACACTCGCCTTCCAACCCCTTCTCAGTACTGAACTCCACTGACTCTAAGACTATCTTCTACTTACAGAGCAGTCCCTATAGATTTAAAGCACTGTTGTCAATGATTCAAGGACCATTACCACATGTGCACAATATTTAAAACACCCAAAGAATGCTAAAGAGCTTGCTCACATGTCCTGTTAACTCACATGCACAAGCTAGCAGTTAACTGTAAGAAACTCAAAGCGGCCCTTGGACAAGTATATTACTGTAATGCATACTCTATAATGCACATATACTATACTGAGTGTGTGTGTATACATATATATATATACACACACATATGTACATACATATACATATATATGCGAATATATTTTAATGCACACATGGGTGCAGTTTAAGACCGAATGGCATTTTCTCAAATACATTTTAGTAAGCATGACAAGGAAGGGTCCCATGTTACTTTTTCCAAGATGACCCTTACCACACTGGACAATAACTGTGCTATGTGAAGGCTTATGATTTCTAAAGTCTTAAAAAGGTACAAATGAAACACTTGATATTCACTAATTCAAGAACCAGAATTGGATTGTCCTTTTGAGTATGAAGCAACACACACTTGTATGCTTACACAGCCACATACATGCACATATGCACACTTGTACACTTACACAGGTATACACACACAAATATGCACAGGCACCCACATGTATACACACACACTGATTTGTGCAGAACCATTTATATCTGTCAGCATTACGGAGTAACCTGAGATTTTCCGAAGCCCCTCCCCTTTTAAAAAGAGCCAGCAGTTTTGCTGTAATATGCGCGTGTACATGGAATATGTTTGTGAGCGGTTACTAGAATGACAGACTGCTATTTAATTTATTCGTGGTCCCGTAAAGCTAATTTATGTATCTCACGTTGTTGAAAAAACACTCTACTTTGGGTACATAGCTGATGCTGTGTTGGGGAGCATGGTCATGTTTTAGATTTCTCTAGGGTATGGATTATCAATAAATACACCGTCTCTGGATTGTGTCCTGTGGATCTCAAGGAGACTGCTGTAAAGGGCTTCTGATTTCCAGAGCTTCTCCAGGGAATTTTTTAAATTGCCAATGGGATCTCTATCATCAGACAATGAAAATGCTCATTTACAAGAACATGAGCCTACTAGGAACAGAATGAAAACATTAGCTGGGTGTTGTGTGCACGTCTGTTCCTCATCGCTTCCCAATAACACGGTATAGATACAGGTAAAATCAAGGCTCCTGTTCCATGGTTATTCTTTCTTTTGAGTTGGGGAGAAGATTAGACCCACAGACGCTCTGCTCCCGTAAGTTAACCAAACCACCCTGAGCTAGAGAAAGCTGCATTATGCTTTTACATTTCCCTGCTAGGGCCATAAAGAGAGAGAGTGGATTTGACCAGTGTTTAAGGTGCCAAGTAATCCTAAGTTGGCAGAAGTGGAAAGCTGTAGACTGTGAAGGAGCGGGAAGGGGGTAGGGGGATGGGCAGACAGAAGAATAAAGTGGCATGACCAGCACATGGTAGGTGAATGCATGGAGATTTACAACAAGCTTGCTAAACTGTTCAGTTTATATATATAATATAATATATATTGAACGTATATATATATATATATTATGTATTAATAGGAAAAATAGAAAAAAACTTGTGAGAACAATTTTCACCAGTGGCAGAGACGTTTGGACCTTTATAGGCTGAAGCACTGTGCTCAGTCACAAATCAGAAGTGAGCAAAGACGTGGATCCCTGCATCCCACTTGCTGGTGATTCATTGATATAAGGCAATTCATTCTCAGGGGGAGTTCCCCACCTGAAGGACTTAGATTAAAACTGCATAAAAGTGTTCCTAGTATCAGAGAGTATACATTTAATGGTAAACACTGGACTAAGTTACCAGACAGTGTGGCTCCCTCTTGGCTCCCACATCCACATACTGATTTGTTTGTTTGCTTTTTGAAAAGGGAAATGTTGAATCTGTGATTGGGAACATCAGTTCTGAGAAACTCTTACTTCCCGAAACCTTCCTAGGTTCTGACAACCACAGGGTCGGCGCTTCTCTCTAGAGAGGCCCGGCTCACACCTCAGGACAGTGACAAGAGTGCCCCTGTAAGAACACTGTCTTGGGGGGCATGCACGCTTCCTCCCTCCCTCACACTTTAGCCCTCTTCGGAGGAGACTCCCTGCCCCTCTCAGCCTACATCAGGTGTCCTCCTAGCATGCCTCTTGCTTGTGGCAGAGTCCCCACAAACTCTGTGCTATTCAATACATTAATGCGCGGGACACAACAGCTTCAAACCAGTCAAGAAACCCAGGGCAGCTATTTGAACTTCATCTGACTGACCCTGGAAGCCAGACATTTTTTATCCATCTCAGTGTACAGCCCCCTCCACTGGTTTTAAATGGAGGAGTGTACTTGAGTTGATTTCCTTATATTTCCACCAAGGACTCTCTGAGCACACCAAATGAACAATTAATACAGACCCAACATAAGGAGATCGAATGCACCTTTGAGAGAAAGATTGACCATGCCCTCCCTAAAGGCTCTGTCTTGGAAGCGTTACTCGGCTCTTTTGACTGAACAGGTGTTGTCTTCAAGCATGTACACTAATTACTTTCTTCTCACTGACTCCAGGTACTTTCTCTGACCTTTCTCTGTTCTGACCATACTAAAACTTGCTTCTCAGAAGTATTTGCTCCATGATACCAGAGTATCCTGAGTCACGTGGTAATGCAGATTTAATTCCTTCATAAGAGAACAAAAAAAAAAAAAAACCAAAACAAAAACAAAAACAAAAAAACGATGCTTCGGTGAAACTGCTAGAGACTGCAGCAATCTACACAGCATGGGATGTCTTCTTTTACAAAAGGAAAAGAAACAGCACCCAGAACACTGTAGAACAATAATCCTGTTAGCTGTTATTTCAATTATTTTCACAAACTCTTAACTTGCATTTGAGAAAACAATTAACACAAAAACGGAAGTTGTATGGTGACATCAATATAACATACTAGTGGACACTGTGGTGCGCTTAAAAAGGAAGAATATTGATCATTCTAGTAGGTAAACACATGCAATGATGCCACCAACTTTGCCTTTGTATTTTCTTATTCCATTTTCCTCATAGAACTTCTGCATTTCCTATCATCTTTCAAACACTCTTGGGTGTGCAATGTTATATTTGTTGTCGCTCTTTTTTTACTTGATTGCATTGCAAATAAAATGCTTTCAGCTCTAAAATATAACAAAGTCATATTTAAAGGTGGTCAGGCTTAGTTTGCTAAGGAACGTCCTTGTTCTGTCAGGGGAGTTTTAACTTATTTTTTGAAATGATATATTCCCTGAGGTACACGTTCCTTTGAATTTCACCATTTGAAAGATGGATGCCCTAAGAAACGAAGTAAAGCTGGAACACAGATGTCATCTTTCTAGAGTAAGTTCCTTGGCCAATTTTCAAATCAATCAACTTTGGAGAGAAGGAAGGATAAAGAGAGAAGGGAGTAAACAGATGGAGAAACCCTGCGTATTGTTACAGCACACACGGGCTCAGAATCTCAGAGAAACACGGACAGACAGTGTCTTCCCTGGGCATGGAAAACCTGCATATTGTTACAGCACACACGGGCTCAGAATCTCAGAGAAACACGGACAGACAGTGTCTTCCCTGGGCATGGAAAACCTGCACATTGTTACAGCACACGGGCTTAGAATCTCAGAGAAACACGGACAGAAAGTGTCTTCCCTGGGCGTGGAAAACCTGCATATTGTTACAGCACACACGGGCTTAGAATCTCAGAGAAACATGGACAGAAAGTGTCTTCTCCGGGCATGGAAAACCTGCATATTGTTACAGCACACACGGGCTTAGAATCTCAGAGAAACATGGACAGATAGTGTCTTCCCTGGGCTTGCTCAGGTCTGTGGATGCTTTGTCAAGAAAACCAAAACTTGCTTTTTTACCCTTACTAGATTTCCAGTTTTGAATGGCCAAGTAAGAGCTGGCTCAGCAGTTAAGAGCACTGTCTGCTCTTCTCGAGGTCCTGAGTTCAATTCCTAGCAACCACAAGGTGGCTCACAACCATCGACAATGAGATCAGGTGCCCTCTTCTGGTGTGCAGGCACACATGTTCACAAGCTGGCTGAGAGCCTGCTTCCAGAGAAACAATCTTCCCTCTAGTTTCTATTATATATTTAAAAAGAGATAAAAATGAAAAACAAAAACCCACTACCATCTACAAAAATAAATCAAAACAAACAAATAACAACAACAACACTCTTATCCGCCCTAGAATATAATCTCCTGAAGTAAAATATAATTCTTTGATCCCACAGCATGTGTTTAATTTGAAATATTCCACTGGGTCTAAGGTTCAAGCAACGCTACTTAGGGAAGGACTATGGACCAGTGTCTTGGGAGATGCCTGTGGGCTGCCTGGTGAAGCAGTTTGGTGGGACATCTTTGTAAAACAGAGCATACTGTTTGCTGTGTATGTGGCGTGGTGTTTCCCATCTCAGCCTCTGCCATACTGCTCATTTCTGTAGCCCCAGTTAAGTCTGGAGAAGTCCTGTGAGCTGAGGACAGTGACTGTCTCTGGTAGATGTGAGGAATCTGAGACTCAGAGCTGTGCGGGGCAGCATCAGTGGCGAACCCAGCCAGACTGGCCACACAACTACCAGGACTCTGAACCTGTGCTGTTTACCAGTCTTTGCAGGAAGTCAGGATGAGAGCTGGCTGAAAGCCGTGCAAATGATCTACTGAATCTCGTCTCTGTCCCTGTAAATCGCCCAGCACTGGAGTATGTTATTGTCATGGTGGACTTCGCCTTCTAATTATCAGAAGCACCCCCAAGCTTTGGTATAGGACACACAGTCACCGGAAACCCAGAGCGAGGAAATGTATTCTTCACCTCAGATCTTTATTGGGTATTTTGTAGAAATTTGTCCTCATCACTAAGCACTGACATTTCATGTCTCAAAGAAAGGTTTTCAGATAAACAGTTGTTAATGTTGTTAATAATGGTTCGTGGTTCCTCTCAGGCCACTTGTGTTTAAAAACAGTGTATGCTTAGCTTCCAGCATCAGGGCAGCCATGTCAGCCACTTCTCCCTTTCACTCCGCATCACGGCTGAAGACATCCTCAGAGCCCGACTCCTGCGGCAGCTTGCCCATTGCCTACTTAACAAGGACTAAGCGCTCTGCTGGTCTTGGTCACAGACATGCCTTTAAGTATTTTTTTCACTCTAAACTGCTCAGTTCTTTTTTTTTTTTTTTTTTAAAGAAAAAGAACTACAAAATAGTGAAAATATTTTAGTTGTTTGTTGTGTGTGTCTTGCCAAATATCAGTCAAAATCCCTAAACAGAGCACCAATACTTAACGTTGCTGGAGGGGAGACAGGGGCATCCGTGCCTGCTGCCTAGAGTGTACTGTGGTCATGTGTCAGTGTATTCCATGGCTCTGCCACCCCCTCTGAGGGCTTGTGCAGAGAGACAGATTGTACAGACAGAGGAGGGCTGACTGGGTGCACGGTGGAACTGGAGCGGCACAGTCCAGTGTCAGCAGCAGCAGCAGCAGCGAAGGACACGTCGGTCGTCCCTGATGTCACGGAGTCTTTACTTGCCTCCTGACTAAGCAGGGGCAGCACATGCCATCAGTTGTGTGCAGGCATTCGAGCCCTGATTCCACCTGGACCACAGGGGTGCTGCTTTCTCCTCTGTGTGAGAGCTGGTTTCTGTCAGAGCTCCAGGAAGACCTGTCGTAATCAGACAGGCTTCAGACAGAAGCAATGCCTGCTTGAAAGGATGGGCACGTTCATGACAGAGGCCAGATGACCCATGCACTTTGCTGGCCCAGGTAGAGTGCACTCATATTATCTGTCTTAAAATTTTGTCTTGACTGCTGCGTGTCCTGTAAGGTTTGTATAACATCTCTGTGTCTTCATTTTCACACAGGGTCATTGGGAATGATGCTCTACTTCATAAAGTTATAGACAGGGGGATGAAACAAGTTAATATGCAGTGTTTGCTGTGTTATTCACTTTCTTACATTTTATTAGACTTATGTATTCATGTGTGCATGCTTGTGTGTATGCATGGGTGTGTGTGTATGCATGTGTGTGTCCATGTCTGTGTATATGCATGTGTGTGTACATGTGTGTATATGCATGTGCATGCATGTGTGTGTATGCATGTGTATGTGTACGTGTGTGTACGTGTGTGTGTGTGTGTGTGTGTGTGTGTGTGTGTGTGTGTGTGTATGCACCTGTGGAAGTCAAAAGAACTTTCTAGAGTTTCTCTCCTTCCACCACATGGGGCCCAGACGTCCTGCCCATGTTTTCTCACTTGGCAGCAGAGTCCTTTGCCCATAAAGGCATCTAACCAGTCCTTGTCATTCTTAATGTTAATATTCTTATGAAAGTTTCATAACTGGCACCCTCTGTCCTGCCCAAACTGGGACTGACGCTGATTGTTTTCTATAATTGTCCTTCTCCTTTATTTCTTGACTCAACATATTTCTTTTAAAAATGAACAGTTTGTGCTGGTGTTTGAATTTGGTAACAAACAAAGTCTTCCTGTTTTGGAGATGAGGCCATTAGGGTTGGTTTGCAGGTCCATCTGATAGGCAACGTGTCAATGCTGTCTGTGATTTATCAAGAGAAGGCCATGTCCCCACGGCAAGCTCCCACCTGTGGTGACAGTTTCCTGAGCTGCGTCAGGGCTGGGGCTGTCGCAAATGCATGTCTGGTGTCAGGAACCCCATCGCCTCGCCGAGATCGCACCTGTGTTTTCTTTTGCACTTGAAGTTATTGCTCTCTTTTTTTGTGATATTAATAGGTATCTCAGCACCTCTTGCCTTAACTCTTTTCATTGCTGGACTGCAGCTTGATATTTATGTTGGGGAAGATATAAAAGATATCAGTCAGAAACCAAACAGATGAGTGTGGGAGCAGCTGTGGCACACATGGTCCTGTGTCAAGAAAGATGGAGGGATCCTTTGCCCTGAGTTTGCTCTATCTTTCTTGGCTACATGTGCATCTGGGAACTCTGAAGGGTAAAGGGCCCAGGACACTGGCCCTCACACTGGCCCTCCTACTGTCCCTTATACTGGCTCTCACACTAGCCCTTACACTGGCCCTCACACTGGCCCTCACACTGGCCCTTACACTGCCCCTCACACTGGACTTCACACTGGCCCTCACACTGGCCTTTACACTGGCCCTCACACTGGTCCTTACACTGGCTCTCACACTAGCCCTCACACTGGCCCTAACACTGGCCCTCACACTGGACTTCACACTGGCCCTCACACTGGCCTTCACACTGGCCCTCACACTGGCCTTCACGCTGGCCCTCACACTGGCCTTTACACTGGCACTCACACTGGCCTTCACGTTGGCACTCACACTGGCCCTCATGCTGGCCCTCACACTGGCCCTCATGCTGGCCCTCACACTGGCCCTCACACTGGCCTTCACACTGGCCCTCACACCGGCTTTCACAGTGTCCCTCACACTGTCCCTCACACTGGCCTTCACACTGTCCCTCACACTGGCCTTCACACTGGCCCTCACACTGGCCCTCACACTGTCCCTCACACTGGCCCTCACACTGGCCCTCACACTGGCCCTCACACTGGCTTTCACACTGGCCCTCACACTGGCCTTTACACTGTCCCTCACATTGGCCCTCACACTGGCCCTCACACTGGCTTTCATACTGGCCCTCACACTGGCCCTCACACTGTCCCTCACACTGGCCCTCACACTGGCTTTCACACTGGCCCTCACACTGGCCCTCACACTGGCCTTCACACTGGCCCTCACACTGGCTTTCACACTGGCCCTCACACTGGCCCTAACACTGGCCCTCACACTGGCTTTCACACTGGCCCTCACACTGGCTTTCACACTGGCCCTCACACTGGCCCTCACACTGGCCTTCACGCTGGCCCTCACGCTGGCCCTCACACTGGCCCTCACACTGGCCCTCACACTGGCCCTCACACTGGCCCTCACCCTGGCCTTCACACTGGCCCTCACACTGGCCCTCACGCTGGCCCTCACGCTGGCCCTCACACTGGCCTTCACACTGGCCTTCACACTGGCCCTCACGCTGGCCCTCACGCTGGCCCTCACGCTGGCCTTCACACTGGCCCTCACACTGGCCCTCACACTGGCCCTCACGCTGGCCCTCACGCTGGCCCTCACGCTGGCCCTCACACTGGCCCTCACACTGTCCCTCACATTGGCCCTCACATTGGCCCTCACATTGGCCCTCACACTGGCCCTCACACTGGCCCTCACACTGGCCCTCACACTGGCCCTCACACTGGCCCTCACACTGGCCCTCACACTGGTCTTCACACCAGCGCTGATCCTTTGCTCTGATCACTTCCTATCAGAGCCTCACAGTCTCTTGCTAGGAAGAGTCTCAAAGCCTCCACCACATTTCCCTCCGATTTCTATACTTTGTAAATAAGTAAATTTGTTGATCCACATCAGCCCATGCTGTGGAAATGAGAATCCATATGGAAGAGTTTGGTTCTTCAGACCCCAGTGATGACAAGATGACGAACAGAGATAGTACTGTTTCCCTCGTGGAGACGGGGCCACGTTCAATGGCCCTGGGGGATCTTGGATGCTTGTGACTACATTTAGGTGTCTCAGTATGTTCCTACTCATCAGTGCCTATGACCTACACCCATTGAGGGAAAAGGGAAGGGAGCAGCAAAACCACTGCTGTGGCCAATGGGAGCCACGCACGGTAGACTCTCCCTGACACATGCGGAGGCTTTAGAGCTCTTTGACAGTTGTGTTAGAATTCTGCTTCAGTCTGCCTACCTGTGGTGTCATTGTGCACCTGCCATGGGCTTTGGCCCTGCCCAGTATATGAAAGGACAGACCTACTTTGCCCCTCCCTCTTACCCCTTTCTCTCTTCCTCTGTCTCTGTCTCTCTCTTTCCCTCTCTCTGGGGTACCCCTCCCCTTTCCTTCTCCCCCATGCTCATTTAATAAACCTCATATAATTTAATATCTGGTATCTTGTTGTCTTATATATTACATTAAACATAAAAGTAAGTTTTATAGATGATGAGCAATACAGCTTAGGAATAAATAATCTATAAACAAATGAAATACCTACACTTGTGCATGGACATGTGTGAGGTATCTGTCCTGGAGAAGTCTTTATCCTGATTTGAATCAGTTGCTGCGGTCAAAAACAACTGAGAGGAGAAAGAGTTTGCCCCCCAATTGATAGTTCAGAGGACACCAGCCCTTCTGGGGGTGCCGGTGGCAACAGAAGTATATTCGTGCAAGGCCCTAAAGAGGAAGTGGGGATCGTCTAGATCTCTCCCCTTTTTACTGAGTCCAGTTTGGACTGGCTCATGGGATGGCACCACCCTCATCACGCTGAACCTTCCATCCTCAGTCAGGTGACTCTCTCAGACCTGGATAGAACTGTATGTCCTGGATGCTTCTAAGTCTAGTCAAGTTGACAATGAAGGTCAACTGCCTCTCTGCTAGAAAGCTCATGTGCTTAATAATAAAGAAAGGGTGTGCGACTGACCCAAATCTGCTAAGGGAAGTCCTCCGAGTTGGGGGACACGCATAATCATAAACCCAGCATGTTTTGCTTAACTTTTAAAATTATATGTCTATAAAAGTTTGATCAAATTTTATTTTCTGAAATAGTGTCTGCTTCCAAATGAGCACGATTCCTAAGCTCCAATTTCTTTTACTGGGAAACATACCACATAAATGTTTCTTTGGGACTATTTAAAATTTAAGCTTTAGTCCTAATTTGTAGCAACATTTTTTAAGCTCTTAAATTGTGTCATTTAATATTTACTTTTCTAAAAATTCTATACCGTCTCACCATATGTCCAACTTGTTAACATAGTAAGCTCCACTATGGGCAAGCAAAGCTTATGATTAAAACACAACTTTGGAATAGATAGTGGACCGTGAGGTGGCTCAGCAGACAAAGGTACTTGTTTCTAAACCCTGGGACCTGAGTTTGTGTTAGAATTCTGTTTCAGTCTGCCTACCTAGGATGTCATTGCTTACCTGCCACACTGGCGTGACCATGCTCAGGGCTATATAAAAGGATAGTCCTACCTCACTCCTCCCTCTTTCTCTCCCCCCCCCCTCTCTCTCTCTCTCTCTCTCTCACACACACACACACACACACCAATAAAAATAAAGATATTTAAAAATTAGATTTTTATAATGGTACATAAAAGCAAAATAGTAAAACAATGAAGCTTAAAATAAATTTTACTATATGCAGATGATAATTTATATAAAAGAAATAGTATTTCAGATGGTATAAAGTATTAAAAGATTCATGGTAAATTTGCATTCAGATTTAAAAATACTGTTAAAATGTCATTAGGAATGTCACAGCCCAAACTTAAATGTGGAAGAAAAAAATTATTTGTATGTTAAGTCCACATATTTAAAAACAAACAAACAAACATGTTTTCTCATTAAATTATTTTCTATTGCAATTATGTTCAACTTCTGGTAAAAGTTTGGGGTTTATTTGCAGAAAATCTTGTCTCTTGGCATCCTTGGCCTCTATTGTGAATAACACCAGCATCTCACAGGAGGTACCCAGAAACCTGGTTCTAAATAAACAGTCGCAGGAGCCTTGCATCATGAAATTCCTGAGAAGAGGTCCTGGAAAGGATTTGGATGGTGACATTTAACTTGGTTGCCAGTGTGCTTATATAATGTGCTTAACATACTTTGAGAAATTCTTCTGGTGATATATTTAAATTTGTAGGTTCCAACTTTATTAATGACATGAGGCTTATTCATATTAGCCACCTTCAATGAATTCTTTACAGTTTCATTTTCTGTAATTATATTCTTCCAGCTTCTCTTGCAAATGACTTAATACTTTGACATATCCCAGATTTAAAAGGTGATTATAAAATTGAGATATTCTTCATCCATGGGGAAAAAAATCATCAAAATCTCTCAGTAAGAAAAAAACCAAAAGCTATAAGTTTATGATGACTTTCAAAAGGAGTTTTTTTTTTTCTTTTGTTTTGTTTTTATAGCTTCTTCTGCTGAGCATTTAAACACAGGGACTTGTTATTTCCTGCAACGCATTGCCAGCAGGGTTCTGACTCTTCCGGAAGCATACCCATGCCGGCGGGACAGCCATGAGTGATCTTATCCTTCACTGGGGCTCAAGATGACTGACAGGTTGGACTTTGACGTTTCTACTCCACAGACATCAAAAGGCTATGTTGTAACAGGCCCAGTGTGAGCAAAAGCCGGGAACCACGAACCGGGCGACCAGTTCTCCTTCATTTCCCTGGGTCTGGACCTAAATTCCACAAACTGAATGAGTGTTGGGAAAATTCAAATAAAACTTTAAATAGCAAATAAGAGGAAACAGAACTGGGAGCCTAAGAGCACCGTGACTAGTTAGGTGGTCAGCAGCTGGGTAGAAGAGTGAAGGGTGAGCCCTGCAGTGGGGGTGGGTGGGTGGGCCGCCCTGCAGTGGGGGTGGGTGGGTGGGCCGCCCTGCAGTGGGAGTGGGTGGGTGGGCCACCCGGCAGTGGGGGTGGGTGGGTGGGCGGCCCTGCAGTGGAGGTGGGTGGGTGGGCCGCCCTGCAGTGTCTGTGTGAGGCTGGCTCCCCTCTCACAAGCTCCTGTCCTTAATCCCTAAGGAACAAAGACTTACTGTGAATAATGTCCTTTCATTTTTGTCATAACAACTTCCAGATAAGTAAAAAAAAAGATTAGTATGACAACAACACTTAATTCACTTCTGGTTTGTTTTTTACTCGACGTTATCACTGTAGTTTACAAATATTGGTCCTGTTATTTTGTGTTCTGTATTTGCACTAGCATGTTATATTTTTAATGAATGTTTTAGTTTCTGTATACATTTTTAATAACAAGACAATAAGTGTGTATACATGTATACACACCACACACACACACACTCATCAATGGAGAAAACAGAACAGAGGGTGAAGTGTCTGAAATTCCCCTCTTCATGAAATAAACCTATACTTAAGTTGATAAATTTCTTTTTATTAAATTGAAATTACCCTCTATGTATTTCTTTGCTCACTGCTTTTAAAAAATCTGTCATTTTATCTTCAACCTTATTATCCTACACTATGAATTTACAAGGCAGCATAGACTTCAGCATATTATATTCAACATATTCTATACTCAATACTCAATATAGATGAGATTCAATATAGTCTATTGACATAACTTTCTCCATCTCACTACTACCAGTACAATAATGCACGCCTTCTATACCGTCTTAGTCAATGCTCTGTGGCTATGGAGAGACACCATGACCATGGCAACTCTTACATAGGAGAGCATTTAATTGGGGTTTGCTAATAGTTTTAGGGGTTTAGTCCTTTGTCATCATGGCAGGAAGTATAGTGGCATGTAGGCAAACATAATGCTGGAATAGTAGATGAGAATTTTATATTCAGATCCATAGGTAGCAGGAAGAAAGAGACGGGCCTGGCTTGGTCTTCTGAAACCTCAAAGACCACCCCTAACCCCAGGAGCAAAGGTCCCCCAACAAGGCCACGCCTACTGCAACAAGGCCACACCTCCTCCAACAAGGCCAACCTCCTCCAACAAGGCCACACCTACTCTAAAAAGGCCACGCCTTCTAGTCCCCCCACCCCCAAATGACCAACTATTCAACTATACGAGCCTGTGGGGTCCATTCCTGTTCAAACAACCACCCATTCCCTCATCATGGAAGTATTACTTGCATGTTTATTTATTCTCTGATATTAATTTGCTGGAAATGGTACTGTTTTCTCAATGATCACCTTTCCCCCCCCCCCCGCAATATTTGCTTTAGTTTTATTTTTGTGTGTGTGTGTCTCTGTGTGTGTGTGTCTGTGTGTGTGTGTGTGTGTGTGTGTGTGTGTGTGTGTGTGTGTGTGTGTGTGTGTGCAGTGCTCTAGGAGGCCAGGAGAGTAAGTAGGACCCCCTGGCAGCTGTGAGTTACCTGACGTGAGTTGAGGGAATGAAACCAGGATCCTCTGGGAGAGTAGCAAGCACTCTCACCCTGTGAACCATCTCTCCACCCCCACAGAGGACGACAGCTCAAGACAGTGTCTATTCCCCAGGAACACTTTCTCTTTTGTTTGTTTGTATTGCTTATTCACATGTAGAAATGGGAACTAGAATCTGCTCTGGGGCTAAGTAGAGCCTCTGGCAGATCCACATCACCTGCGTTGTTTTGCAAGCCTACCAGGTGCCCTAAAGAACTGTACAGCAAGATAGCAGCATAGAAGCAAATTTCCCCGTTAACATTTCCAGACATACCTGAACAATCTCATGGTGAGCGTACTGGCTGGCTTTGAGGGTTAACTTGACACAAGCTAGAGTCATCAGAGAGGAAGGAGCCTCAGTTGAGGAGATGACTCCATGAGATCCAGCTGTAAGGCATTTTCTCAATTAGTGATCAAATGGAGAGGGCCCAGCCCACAGTGTGTGGTACCTAGGCTGGTGGTCCTGAGTTCTATAAGAAAGCAGGCTGAGAGAGCCATGGGGTGTAAGTGTGGAAACGCAGGTACAAGATGCCTAGGGTATGCATAAACTCTGAAATGGGAGTTTATATAAAGTTTGAAAGGTGAAGATGTCCATCCTCAATGGAAAGAAGGGATGAGACAAAAACACCTTCAAAAAATGTAAAAACCCAGGTACAAGATGCCTAGGGTATGCATATGTTTAATTAAGGCTTAATGCCTCGTCTTTTGCTCAGGGCAAACAACTTGTCTCTAAAACAAGCTACATTTTCTTGGGATTCAGGTAGCAGCCTATCCGATCCATCAGGCACCACAGAGCCTAGAGAAGGACATTTAGAACTATACAATCTTGTTTTGATTTCAATTAATGATTGTATGTTCTTTGGTAATGGTAATATACTTCCTTTTTGAAAGAGGTCAAAATAAAACAGACCTGGATGAAAAGGAGACTGCTAACTTAGGTCAGTCTATACATACAGGAATTCAAACTACAGAACTAGCCTTGATTGTTCTGTGCATCCTGCACACCTCAAGCATTTATAATTTTAGAACTGTATAATGCTTTTGAGAAAGTATATAATTTCAGAACAAAAGTACCAGGCACTGATGCTGGACCAGACCCGACAGGATTCACCCTCCAGCATCCTGAGATGCTGACATCTTGCATTCCTCATGTTCCATCCACAAGTGCTTCAGTTGCTGTTGTCATCAGAACAGAACATCTCCCAGGACAGCTTTAAAGGAAGCTCTTGATTCCAATTGGTGCAGCATTTCAGACCGTCCCATACAGGACTTTTATTAAGCCTGAATTTCTCAACATTTAGAGACTGGAACACAAATGCTATCTGTGGCTTCTTTAACCATTTTCCTAGTTTTATTTGGGCCCCTGAATAGGTATTATTTGTCCCAAATCAGCCTGAAGAAGCTTTAAAAAGAGATCGCTGTCCCATTTCCCTTAAAGGGGGGTTGGGTAAAGTTTTGGACTATGGAGGTTTATCTTCATTGGGAATTGATTGTGTTATTATTGGTTTTGGTTCAGAGATAGAATAAGGTTTGACTTGGGGATTTTTCTCTGATAATAAGAAATATATAGGAATGATGGGACAAAAGGTAGATTATTGAATCTACTCTTCAACTTAAGGCCTTAATTGTTACTCATAAGGCTACTTTTAATTCATTGGTATAGAATATTAGATATTGATGTAAAATAAGTTTATTTTAAATTAAATCTACTATTTAATTTTTATCATAAGACTATACATCCTAGGTTTAATAGATAGCTAAGGTAAAATATTTAGATAAGGTCTTTAAAAACTTCAGAGACGTATAGAATAAGGCATTTAAAGAAATTTTGTTTTGAGAATTCTTTGAAAATGAGACGGGCTGACCCAGCCTGCCTCAAAGAAGGTAATGAGCATCGAGAAACCTCCTTATGGAGATGCTTCAGATGTGTCAAACCAGCCACTGGGCAAAAATGTCCTTATTTTCTGCCACAGACAAAATTCTGCCTGAAATGGGCAAGCTTGGGTGCAGGTGGAGTTGACGGCCAAACTCTGCCAAGACAGGGCAGGCAAGTCCTCAATAGTCCCTGCTTCACCAATATGTCTGTCAGTTATACTGGGCCAGGAGGCTGAAGACGATGCTCCAATGGTTAGAAAGCTTTGGGTGGCTGTTCAGGCAGCGAGGTGTCGCCATCATTTTTTCACTTTGGAAGCTGCTAACCTGCACTTCTTATTTACTCAGCTAAGTAATTCTATTTCTTCCCAAGTCTCTGATGGGGTTGAAGACAGCGGAACATCATGAGTATAACATAAATATAGTGATTGTTTTGTGGTTCTTGTGTGTGTGTATTGTATATTGTGTGTGTATATTGTATATTGGTGTAATGATATAAATGTATAGGTAAAAGGTATTTTTAATTAATTAGACTAAAAAGGGGAGCAAGCCACCAAGCAGCACCCCTCCATGGCCTCTGTATCAGCTCCTGCCTCCAGGTTCCTGCCCTGCTTGAGTTCCTGTCCTGACTTCCTCCAGTGATGGACTGTGGTGTGGGAGTGTGAGCTGAACAAACCCTCTCCTCCCCAGTTCGGCTTCAGGCCATGGTGTTTTGTTGCAGCAATAGAAACTCCAAGATACTGAATGTAACGCCGATAGATCACTGCCTTAAAGTAAAAGTTGCGGGTGGTGTTCCATCACTGCATGCTTAGTACTTAGAGTGCTTGACACAGTACTTAGAGTGCTTGACACAGTACTTAGAGTGCTTGACACACAGTGGATGTGAAACAAGCATTTGTCTTATGAACACATGAAGTGCCACTTATAATCGTGCGCTCGGCTGTCACGCTGTGCACTTACATTCTTATTCTTGTTCCCTTTAATGAGGTGGTCAAAGCAACAAGGGACTGTAGTTACATGTAAAAGTATCAGAGATTTGTTTTCCATTGGCTCATCATCAGTTTCCAGTTCCCTTTTAAGATTTGGCCTCTGCTGGCTGCCTGGGCTGTCTTGGTCCTCCTGCTGCAGAGCAGCTTTGATCCTGTCCATGTCTGGGGTGATTTCCTGGCTCTTCTCCCCAGGTAAACAGGCTCAGTCACTGTGGAAGACTCAGATTCTGACTGCTAGACTCCACCAGATTCATCCAGTAGAGGAACTGCCCATGCTATGAGAGCCAGCATTTACCGGACTTCAGCAATCCACAAAGAGCCCTTCATAGTCCGCCTCTTTTAGCCCTTGCTCCAGCTTTCCCAAGAACTCTGTCAGAAGCCTGTCCATCTCACAGGGAGGTAAGTGAAATGGACAGAAGAGAAAAAAAAATGGGCTGGAGGGATCCGACTGAGTACCAGTGCTACGTTGTCATTTATCCTGCTCGGCATCTGGTGTTCCGTCAAATCCACTCGCACGCCTGTGACGGCCAGTTCTGAGCTCAGTCTCGGTGGTGGTGGTGTTCTCCAGCAGGCACAGCTGTGTATCTGAGCTGATCACCTGGCGCTTGCTGAGACAGTGTACGTCTGTGTACGTCTGCGCTCTCCCTAGCTGCCCAGACTGGACCTGCTCCTTCGCAGTTTGCAAGCCTCCACCTCTTGGGACATTTAGCAGATTCCTTGGCTGATACTTGTTTCTAAGGGTGTGAGGCCTACCTGCTCTTTCATTACGGAGGGGTGCTGCCTTGAACCTGTGCCCCATGCTCACTCCCGGAAGCTCCTCTGGCTTGAGTTTGTGTCTTTCCTTGCGCAGGTGATGGATTCTTAGCCCCCAAACCCCGTCAGGTGGTCTACTCTTAACCAACTTCTCCATTCAGCTTGCCTCTTTGCCCCTCCCCCTCCCCCACTGAATGTCACATAATTCTGTCCTTAGTTCTTGGTTGGGGACTGTCTTTGGATGGTCTCTGATTAACTCTGTGACAATGACAAGTGCTAATCTGACAGAAAGAAAGGAAGGAAGGAAAGTAGGAAGGGAGGTAGGAAGGAAGGAGGAAACGACAGGGGGTAAGGAGTATAAGTGATCGAGGAACTTAAACCAAGAAGCCTGTGATGGGTAGGCGTACAGTCCCTTGGAAAGCCCGGAAGACAATATATAGAATTTTCAGAAGCAGATTTCTAGAAGCAGATGAAGATGGCCTTTACTTGGAATCTCTTGTGCCAATATTGGTGCTTGAGACATCTTGCCTTAGAGCTTAAGAGAGAAAACGGAGGTAGAAATGTGGGCCTAGGAGCAAAGGTGAATTTAATAATGATAATCAACATTCATCTAGCATTTAATGTGTGTGTGCTACACACTACCCTTAGTCCCCAAACACTGTAAGGGATTGCACTCTCCTGACAACCCTATGTAGTAAGGCTTATTAACTCTCTAAATTTATACATATGGAGCAGAGACAGCTAACCTCTGAATCCATCTTGGTCATGGGGGCAGGGGCGTCAGTGCCCCACGGACATGCTCACAGACAGAACAGCACGTCAGCCAAGCTTGATGGCAATGACTTTCAAAGGAGGTTGGCAGGTGACAAAGAAAGGGTGCTACAGGTAGGAATAAGAATGCCTGGAAGATGAGGCTGACGGCACGCCTTCTGTCACGTGTGCCTTCGGAGACCATGGCCTCCGCTTCCATCCATTTTATGGTCTTTGCAGAGAAAGGCCAGAGCTGACGCACACTGGGGAGCGGGTAAGCACAGGGCAGGGGCTGTGGTGAGATGTAAAATTTAAACATCTGAGTACTGGAAGCAGCGCTGAAGCAAAAGGAACGGGCAAAGAGAACGGAGAACGAATCATCAGACCGAACAAGAGGAAATCAAAAAAAGAAAGAAAGAAAGAAAGAAAAAAAGTGCCCATCACAGAAGCCTAGGGACTGCGAAGGAGCACAGGTGTGGGGAGGTGGTGAGGAGAGCCACAGCGTTGTCGATGGTGGCAGCTGAAGGCTGAGGAGGTCCTGGGAGACCTCCTTGTGCTGCAGGACGCGGTGAAGGTCATAGAGGAGGAGTGAGGGCAGCTCTGAGAGAGCAGAAGTTCTGACTCCCTGGGCTGAGTCGGCGTGGTCTGTCTACCAGGAGGGGAGTAGGGGATGTAAGAACCCTGTGCCTGGCGCTTCTTGGGGGATGCCTGGGGTGAATTCCCCAGTCTCCAGGGTCTGCACTGGCTTAGCATAGGGAAGTGATTGGAGCTGGGAGTTGGAGAGAAAGCCTGTCTATTGCCAGCCTCATTAGCACCGCTAATCGTTATAAACAGATAATTTGCAAGGAGATGAAAGAATCCAAATTTATGTTGCCAATGCTAAATATTTAACTAATGAAAAGTATAGGTTCTGAATTGGCCATGCGTATCTCAGATGATGAGTTAAATTTTAAATACTCTCTGTCCCCTGGGGATGAGATTCCAACTCCTGATTTGCCAGATGGGCTGTGAGTCACAGCACAGGGAAATGACACTAGGTTTCAAGTGGTCCTGGCTTACAGGAAGGATGGGGACCTTCTCAAGCCAATCGCCCTGCTGAGGCGGTGAAAGCCCAGGATACAGGATCCTCCCAGTGTGCCAGCAAGCAGGTTGCTGATACAACTGAGCGAAGCGCATCGGTGGGGCTCCTCAGTGGAGAGGGACACAGCCAAATGTGGGGTCTCTTAGATTCTCCAGCCGCTGTCTACTTACCAGCCCACTTCAGAAGCATGTGCTCAAGAGGTCAGACAAGTGGACAGCCTTACCATGCAACACTGTGTCCCAATCCGACAGGGCTTAGAACACTCAGAGCAGACAGTTGTTGATTCCCCAGTGTCTGGAGTTGAGAACTGGAGACATGAGCTATGTCTTGTCTTCTTCTCCCAGTGCTAAGGCACTAAAAATGATGGCTGACACTTGCATTCCTCCTCCTTCTCCTGCCTCCTGGAGCTCTCCGGTGCATTTACTGCGCCTACCAGTTTTTTATTTCCAGCAATATCACATTGAGAACCCTACAGCAAGTAGACTTTACGGATTGGCCTTTCTCTTAGGAATACACACGAAAGGCTCCTCAGTGTCTTCTCATGGCTTGATAGATGATTTTTTTCTTTCAGTAAATAATTCCTTTGTCTGTACAGACCACAGTTTACTTATCCAGTTACCCACAGAAAAATATTTTGGGTATCTCCAAGCTTTATCAATGCTGGCATTTCTCTTCTAACCTGTGACTACCTCAGTCACCTGGGAGAGTTCCCTATCACACGGACTTGGTCATAACAGTCATAATTTATGTACAGATTTTGTTTTTTAAATATAAATAATCTCCTTTATGACAATTTAAGAAGTTATAACTAAGGATTAACAGGAGTCATCCAAATTAGTCACACCATGTCCAAGTGCAGTTGCCTGGTTCTATGCTATTTTACCATAGACTGCATAGAGAAAACAGTCCCATCATTTTTTATTTTAGGAATATCTTTATTTTGTGTGATGATAAGTAATGTTTCCTCAGCTCCTTAAACTCCCTCTAAGTCTGAAACTTCTTACTGGTTTGTTCCGAGAACTTCATAGACTTTAACTCTGCAGGAAAACTTTGACATACCCACTAAGTCTAATCACCTGATGATATCTTCCAAAAACGACATTTAAAATCATGGTAAGCTGCAAGAGAGGGGTGGGTCGCATTAAAGAGCTGACATCTGACAGTGAATTTTCTCAGAAGACTGTTTCCTCATTGCCACAGAGGCTGAGCAAATGGCGCTGACTGTGGTTGGGTTAGCTTAGGAGTTTGAAAAGATGCTCAGTGCATCTCATAAAGGAGGCTGACAAGGGAAGACGCTCCAGTTTTAGATAGAATCTTCATGAGGACTTTTCCATGACTCAGCGTTCCCGCTAAAGTCAGATAAATACTGTCTTAAAGGTGTTTCCATCCCAACAGCCCGGCTTACTGAAACCTCTGCATTCATTAGACACTTGGAGATAAGGAACAGGTTAGCATGGTGGGGGGCGTGTGTGAGGGTCAGGGGAGAGGGGCAGTCAAGCCCTTTTAGATCTAAATCCCTCCTTCTGTTGGTGAAGAATCCAATACTCACAACTGTGAGGTTATGTACACAACAAGGTCATACCCATAGCCACCAACCAGGAAGAAAAACAGTGTCCTCAGGTGACCCGGAAATCAGCTAAGCTAACTGTGAGCCAGAGGCATTGAGATTTCAGACCTTATAACCAACACTATGGCATTGGTCCAACTGGAGAGGTAACTGGTTGGGTGCATTTGACTGTGTCGGCAGGGTACAGAGGCCAGAGCCAGTGTCACAGGCTGCTATGAGGCAGGCATGCTTCCTGTTTTGAGCCCTCACAGTCCCAGAATAAAGCCTCATCCTTTAGATCTCTAAGAAGGGTGTTTTAGACATTTATTGGAAAGGTAAGTATAACTTTTGACTCTAAGGTAAGTGAGGAGCCGTCACATGTGTTCCAAGTCAGCACATTTCGCCGTCCAAGGCTAAGCGGCCAATTTAGGTGAGATCAGAGGAAGCCAGGCGTGGGCTGCACAAGTGGTTTGATATTTGTTTTCCTTAAGAAAACCTCACAAACAGTCACCTCCAGAGCATCCTGTGGTTTAATTTATTTATTTGTCTTTGGCAACCTCTGTTCACAGTTGCTTTTCTACTCCAGTAACTGAAAACGGTAGAACTCTTTAAAACACGAACCCAAACGTAAACACAGATGCTGCTCCCACCTCTTCTCTGTATTTCTCTGTATGTGAATCCTTTTAGGCTGTGCGAACTGCATTGTTTGGCTGACAAATACTCTCTGGCTGCCTCACAACAACCCTCATACCCTACACCCTTATCCTGTGCTTTCAAAACCCACAACAGAGAGGCAGCCACTTCAAAAATTTCACAATCTCCCAGTGATCTTAGAGAAAGTAAAACATAAGGTATCCTACACAAGAAAAAAAAAATCAGTTTGGGGGGAAAAAACAGAACCAGCTAAGACCTGGCACAGTCTAAGAAGCTGCAGCTACAGAAGAAATCAAGGCCACCTCCTGGGACAAAGCCCCCCGCCCCCCCCCCCAGGAAGTTTCTGGCAGAGGTGAAGTGGGAACTGAGTCTCCACCCAGCAAGTGTGGGGCAGGTGTCAGGGAGGCAGGGTTCCACACTGAAGGGGACTAGAGCTGAGCCAAGGGCAGCATCCGAAGAGGCCTGGTAGAAAGTGAGATAGGAAGGGCGGAGCCTGGTGAGTGGATGCTTGTCACATGACAGGAAGTGCATCCTGGGTAAAACTAGGTTTTGCTAATCCCGCGGTGAGGTGACAGAGAAGGGGGAAAGCATTAGGACTCTAAAAACATCCTTTAACGTCAGCAAATCGTCTGATCATTGCAGGACATCACAAAGCTGATTGATTCGCGGTTATCTAACACTGAGCAGGGATGCAGAGTTTCCTTATAGCTCCTCACGGTCTGCGAGCCCCCATCTCCCTGGTATCACCTGACCTTAGAGTAGCATGTTTGTTAAGGCCAAAGACTTGGAATTCAGTGACAGCTTTTGAGATTCATTACTAAACATGTAATCCTGGGGAGAAAAAAAAAAGGTTATTTTTTGAGTTCATAGGAGTTCAGTGTCTGTGTGGACACTGTTAGAGAAGCAAGAAAAGGCCAACAGCTGAGAGAGAGAAGAAATACTTTAAAAAATACACATTATAAAGTATATGAAGTATACAAAGAGTTTGTAAATTCAAGAGTATGTCTTATTAAAATATAGGCCAAGATCTTTGGGAACACTTTTCAAGAATAAATTGCTTTGAAGTTGATCACATCACAGTCTAGAGCTTTTAATCAATTACAGTGATAACTTCTTTTAGAGTAAAAGAGATGGATGTGATGGCGCTGCAGACAGTACCCATTGGCTAAGAGTGCATGCTGCTCTTCCAGAGGAAGCTAGTTTGGCTGCCAGCACCATAGCAGGCGCTCACAACCACCTGTAACTCCAACTCCAGGGCCTCTGATGCTGACTTCTTACCTCCACTCATGTGCACACCCCCCCCACAAATATACATAATTAAAAAGAAGAAATCTAAAAATTTAAACAAAAAATAAAAAGAGCTGTTTTCTTAGTATGCAAGGGCAACCTTTTTCAGTTTAAACAGAAAGAGATACTAAACCAAAGGACTGATAATATTAAAAACTAACAATTTTTTTGGTCAGAGACAAACATTACATTGCTCCAATCTTATAGAATTTCACTTATTTCCACTGAAAAGTTTTAAGAAATATTTGCATACCAAGAGCAAAGCAACACCAGACACCAGCACAGACGGTCTTCTGCGGATGCCAAGTAAGCCCTTGTCCCTTGTGTGTAAGAAAATCCTTTCTAAGCTGCCCTGCCATGTTCCTACCATCCTTCCTATGTGTGTGAAACTGAAGTCTCAGATTTTGAAACCAAACCAAATGTTTAATTAAAAAGTGAAATGAATATTCCTTCATATCTCACTTCTTTCATCTCAACCCCAAGGAGGCAGAAGTGGGAGGGTGACAAGATGATAAATTAAAAAGCAAGAAACCCAGATATCTCTAGAGGTTCGCTACCTCCTCCTGGGTCCCCCGCAGCACAGCAGTGGGTCCCTCCAACAAGCCTGCTGTGTCCCCAGAGGGACCGTGATGGGAGCAGCAGCCTGGATTATCGGCTCCTTACATAACACCCAACTATTCTCCTGATCTAACCCCCAGCTCAAAGCGCTGAGATTTAGCGCCTACCTCTAACATTACGACCAAGCGAATGACATGCAGCATAGTTGTTCTGTGCGAGGAGTGGATGCCCCAGGCCCACTGTGCTCCCTTCCTCCCGGGCCTTTTGTTCCAAACAAGATGCTTCTGCACATCAAATTATGTCTGTTGCACATCAAATTACATCTGCTGGGTAAAGAAAACATCCATCCGCTTTGCATCCAGCAAATCTAGCCAGAGATTTTGACAGGTGTTCTCTTTTGCAAGGTGTCCTGAAAGATCAGCGTGAAACTTTACGACTGCTGTAATTTCACCCGATATGAAACGCACCAAACTGTTTACTGGGGCAGAGAAATTATTCTTTGCCTTTAATTGTTATTCTGTACCTCTTTACTAAATTTCCAAACACCTGTTCTATATAAAAGTGTCATAAACAGAGCCTCCCTCTGCTCAGGAAGTAGATAGGATAAGAAATCCATGATCCCTTTTCACATCTCTTTTGTTCATGATTAAATCAAAGCCTCTTTGGGGGAATCAAGCTTATGTACTCATTCAGGTATCACAGTCACTAAATGTCCTCTATAACGTTTTCAGAATACAGCCTTTTGAACACTGCCTCTGAGACCTAGTTCTGTGGACAAACACACAACAAGCTCCTTTTTCTCCTGCAGCCCTGGGCTCTGTCCCCAGCCCTTTCGTGTCATCCAGAGCCTTCACTAAAGAAATGCAACAAGCTGGTCCACCCCTGTTGTTATCGGCTGGTCACTGCCATAGCATTAGATGGTTTCCTGGCTTGTCCATACTGTCTGTGACCCCCGCGTTGCTAACAATTGGAGCAAGCCAAGCATCGATGGAATTTTCGGCTGACTTTAGTCCTGTATGTTTGGGCTTTCTGAGCATTCAAATTCAGTGTATTTGAATGAAGCGGGTGTTGGGTTACCCTGAGTTGTGCTGTTACTACAAATGGCCAACAAAGTCTTTTTTTTTTAATGCCTTTACTTTTTAAATTTTCTGATGCAACATACTTTGATTATATTCTTTCTCTTCCCCCAACTCTTTCAAGAGCCTTCCCTATTCATCCAAACTCACATTCTTTCTCTCTCTAAAAAAAATAAGAAAAAAAAAATCACAGACAACAATTTAGCAGGAGTAAGCTGCCTGGCTCAGCACTGTCCAAATTCCAGGGCATTCCCCAAGCACCGCTGCACGTCTGGGACAGGGGAACAGCCTCCTAGGCTGCGGAAATAGCCTTCCTAGGAAATGTGTTGGTAGAGCCTACAGCATGGCCTGTGCACAGTCAGATCGTGTGTTTCAGTAGTAAACACCTAGAACATGCCCTGTGTTGGACTTGTGAGGCATGGGGCACATGGTGTCCCTTCAGTAGCAGGATCTGCAGTCCCCCAGGATCAGGGCAACATGTCCAAGCCACTTACTCCCAGTGCACACTGAGGATAGGGTGAGCTCCCTTGATTGGAAGACATCACAAGAGCGATCTCATTTCATCTCTAAGGGCATTGTGCGGCTCACGGAACCTCACAGGCGAAGGCCACCAGAGCTAGCCCAGTTCTCCCGTCTGTGTCCTCTCTGCACTGATGCGAACTCAACTGTTTACTGTTCCAATGCTGTGATACAACACCATCACCAAGGCAACTCACTAAAGAACGTAATTTGGCTAATGGTTGCAGACCTAGTCTATGATGGCTGAATGAAGGCCTGGTGGGAGGGACTGCTGAGAGCTCACATCTGAAACCACAGGCATGAGGCAGAGGACGCTCACTGGGAACAATGGCAGTCTCTTGAAACCCCCAAACCTGTCCCAATGGCACGCGTCCTCCAACACCTCCTCACCTCCTCCCCCTCCTCCTCCTCCTTCTCCTCCTCCTCCTCCTCCTCCTTCTCCTCCTCCTTCTCCTCCTCCCCCTCCTCTTCCTTATCCTCCCCCTTCTCCTTCTCCTTCTCCCCCTCCTCTTCCTTCTCATCCTCCTCCTCCTTCTCCTTCTCCCCCTTCTCCTCCCCTCCTTCTCCCCCTCCTCCTTCTCCCCCTCCTCCTCCCCCTTCTCCTCCACCTCCTTCTCCCCCTTCTCCTCCTCCTTCTCCCCCTCCTCCTCCTTCTCCTCCTCCCCCTCCTCTTCCTCCTTCTCCCCCTCCTCCTCCTTCTCGCCCTCCTCCTCCTTTTCCCCCCTTCTCCTCCTCCTCCTCCTTCTCCCCCTCCTCCACCAGGAAATCCCAAATGGTCCCACCAACTGGAGGAACAATGCCTCAGACATATCAGCCTATGGGGACCCCTCTCAGTCAACCCACCCACCGATGACATCCTCCAGCTGGACAAGAACCATGAACACAGCAGCATCTGCTGCTGAAGATCCACCAGCAGAACTCTGGGCCTCGGGGTAGTCTGAGGGTTCCTGACACATCCTCCTGTCTATGCACATGGAGATGTGGCTCTCACTAGGGAGACAGGGGACACGTTCAATAGATGCCGTGCAGTCTGGAGCGAGAAAAGTGGATCCCATTTCCCAGGGGCCACTGGTGACTCTTAGCTGACAGGGACTAACGGTCAATAACTTAATTTCTTCCTTTTTCTTTTTCTTTCTTTTTTTTTTTTTTTTTTTTTTTTTTTTTTGCATACTCGTGTCTGTAAACTATTTACTTCTTACATTTTTACCTACATTTTAGTTAACTCACCATAATCTTGTATATTTGTGGAGAATGGTGTGGTGTTCCAGTGTGGGCACAAAAGTGTAACGGTTGCACTTGATCACAACTAATTTGTCTAATTACCATACCCACAGACTCCAACAGTTAGCACTGCTCTCTGTTGAGAGTATTCGAAATCCAGTCCTGGGGGTGCAGGGATGGATCAGCAGCTGAGAGTGTCTGCGGATTTTTTCAGAAGTTCAGAGTTCTATTCCCGGCACACATACTAGGAGGCTCACTAGTGCCAGACAGCGCAGCTACAAGGGGAGCCACACCACCTCTGGCCTCAGTAGGAGCCTGCACTCATGTGGCATGCACTCACTCAGACACATACGTGTAGAGGAATTTTAATTCAGAACATCGCTTTTTGGCAAGAGATTGCATCCAAAGACCTTCTAGGTCTGTGTGATCCTGCTGGAATACAAACACACCTTTAGTCTAGGAGACAGAGGCAAGCAGATCTGAGTTCAAGGACAGCTTGGTACAGAGCAAGTTTCAGGTAAAGAAAAGCTTAGATCCAGGTGTGGTGAGTACACGCCTTTAATCCCAAACAGTGAAGCTAAAGTGAGCTTGTGGAAGGAAACACTCATGTTTGAAAGTGATGTTTAACTGAGTGGCAAAATAAATAAATAAATAAATAAATAAATAAATAAATAAATAAATAAATAAGAAGAAGAAGAAGAAGAAGAAGAAGAAGAAGAAGAAGAAGAAGAAAAAGGAAAAAAGAAAAGAAAAGAAAAAAAGTGACAAATCAGAGAACTACTTGACAGAATGTGATATACCTAACTCTCAGGAGAAGAGAGAGGAAAGAGGAGCTACTTAAGGGGCAATGTAGTGAGAGAGAGAGAGAGAGAGAGAGAGAGAGAGAGAGAGAGAGAGGGAGAGAGGGAGAAGGCAGTTTTACCAGGAGAGTTTTACAGAGAACGAGCTAGACACAGGGGAAGACAGACTGAGCCAGAATAGTTTGAGGCAAAGCAGAGCAATTCAGGGGCCAAGAGAGAAGCCAGATTGATTAAGTCAGCTGGGAGAGGAGTTTGAGCCAGGACAGCTGAGTTGAACCAGCCAGCCCAGAGCTCAGTAAGAACAAAAAAGTGTGAGCTTATTAACCTCTAAGTCTCAGAGGCTGAAAACATTCTAGGCTTAGGTTAGATTGTATGGGGGCTTAGAATCTTCCAGGGCTAGGCCTGCGCTAGGAGACAGAGGCAGTAAGCCTCCGAGACAACAACTGAAACGGACGAATAAAAGTTCCTTTTTACACATACACAGATACAGGAATAAAAATGACAAAATAAGAACACATCTTCAAAATCCACTCATCTACCCCGCTTGCAGTATACAGTATTTTGTTTGCTAATAGCATTTGCTCTCCCGTTTCACAACAGAACACTAGCACTTTTTACTTCGCACACCTCATGACCCGTCCCAGTGTTTCCCCATCTCTCCCCTCTGCCCTCTGTAGCCTCTGGGAATCACCATTTTGCCCCCATCCCTAAAAGACATCATTTTCAGAGTCTACACCTGGGACCATACAGTGTTTGGCTTTCTGTACTTGCTTATTTCACCTAGCACAGTCTCTTTGAGACTTGTCCAAGGTGATTCTAAAGCAGGACTTCCTTCATTGTACAAAGGAAGAATGCTTCACTGTGTACATATCCATCCCACCATGTACACTGAGGCAGATATCACATCTTAGGGTAGACAGAGCCACAGTAAACACGTGGCACAGACACGTGTCTGTAACATGTGCCAATGCCCTGTTCCTTGTCTACATGTCCAGCGTCAGGCCAGCGCAATCACTGACAGTTTTATTTTTAGTTTCCAGCGGAACCTCCACTCTGGTTTTTTCATTGTGGGTGTACTAATCTGCATTCCCAACAGCAACAAGTCCCATAAACATTTGTTATTCCTTCTGTTTTTGTCAGCAGTGATTTTTTTTTTTTTTTTTTTTTTTTTTTTTTTTTTTTTTTTTGGTTTTTTCGAGACAGGGTTTCTCTGTGTAGCCTTGGCCATCCTGGACTCACTTTGTAGACCAGGCTGGCCTCGAACTCACAGCGATCCGCCTGCCTCTGCCTCCCGAGTGCTGGGATTAAAGGCGTGCGCCACCACGCCCGGCTGTCAGCAGTGATTTTAACTGGGCTGAAGTGATGTATCACTGCGGTTTGCAGTCTCTCGTGACTCTGGTGATTAGTGGCATGCAGCATTTTAAACATGCCCGGTGAGAGACTGTAAATCTTCTCTTGAGAACTGTCTCTCTTAACGTGCTTATTGATTTGACAGTTTAGTGGGGTTGCATAGAGAAATTTCACCTTTTCAGTGATTAACGCCAACTAAGCTCAAATATTTATGTGTGAGGGGGCTATGAATCTTCTCTGGCAGGACTTGTTTCTCATTTACACGCTGCAGATGGCGAGGACACAAGGTGACTGTGGGCTCCAGATGGTGGCACACCTCTGTTCACAGAGAGCTCTGCACAATGCATGGCAGCCTCATGTTGCTAGGGTGCCATTTAGTTCTGATGAAGTCAGAGAAATACTCAAAAACATGCACATCAATGTGTGCTTTAAAATGCTTACAGGCACAGTATTTACAGTGTGCCCACATGTGTGCAATGTGTGGATGTGGGGAATATGCTTGGGCATGTATGTATCTATGTGTGCACATGTGTGTATATGTGTGTGTACATGTGTGCATATACACTATGAAATGTAAAGTAGAAGTAAAAATGCTGAGATGATTTTGTATAAATTGATGTAGACTGAGAAAGAAATGTGTCAAAACATATCTTTTAGAGATGTATTTAATTTTATTTTTATGTTTCTGAGTGCCTGCATGTGTGCATGTGCAGCCCGTGAGCTCCTAGTGGCCACGGAAGGCAGACAAGGGCACTAAACTCTCTAGAGCTGGAGTAAAGGCAGTTGTGAGCCACCGTGGGGGTGCTGGAAACTTGATCCCAGGTCTCCAGCAAAAACAGCCAGTGCGCTTCACTGATGATCCGTCTCCCCAGTCCCACTGTCTAATATTTCTGAATCAGGAAAGATTTTAGACAGTCATAATGTTTATCATGCAATATGAATAAATACATATGTGCACATATGTATTTATATTTACACATAAAGAAATGTTCATTCTTGGCAATTTAATGGTTAACTCAGTATTTTATGTTTTACGTTGATAAGTTTCTGTGATGAGTATATGTGACTCCTGCAGTTTGAAACAAGGCACTTCATGATCAAGTGGGAAATTAGGTCACATGTTTGGAAGACTTGAACTTTTGGAAACATGGTATTTCCACGAGTGTATGAGACTATCTGCTGCACTGGACCAGGCCTCCGGAGTCCTGAAGGCAGCTGGCTTGGGGGACAACACGGGGCGCGTGCTGAGGTGACTACTGTAGGCTGCAGACTGTACTACTGCAGCCACAAAACTGGAACTTTAAAATGGCTGCATTATAATTCCTTCCTAAAATATTTGAAGCCGAGAATTTCAAACTAAATACATTTCTGTGACTTCCTAGTAACTGTAAAGTTAAACCACGTGTATTTATGAGAAAAATCATTTTTAGCAGAGCCACATTGAGGTGTCAGGGCAATAGGATGGGGCCAAGACGAGACGGCAGAGGTGCCACAGGAAGCTCAGACATGTGAGAGTTCAGGTTCAATCACAGAGCTGGGCCTAACAGGGCCAGTTAGAGTGAGGGGGACTGCTGCACAGTTCTCGCTGTGTGACTAACGTGGTTGAGTAAATTTGGATATAACATCATGTTACTATGGTTTTCAAGATCTATTTTATTATAATTTTGTATACACAAGGGTGTGCACAAGTGCATGCGTGTGTACTTGTGAGGATGCATGTGTTGGTGAAGACAAGTGTGCAAGGGAAATGCTGAATATGTGTAGATCAAAGAAAAAGTTTTCAGGATTTAACTCTCTCTTTCTACCATGTGGTTTCCTGGGATTGAACTCAGACCTTCAGGCTTGCTTGGCTTTTACCCACTAACCTGTTGTGCTAGAATCTTAAGATAGCTTTAATTACCAGGAAATTACTAATGATTTGTTATAGGTTGATTTCATACATGTATACTTCTGACTTAATATTAATTATAGAAGAGTCTATAATCAGAGCATCAGCTGGAAAAATTTGTGTGCTGTGATTTGAATCGTAACATCTCTCTGGTCACAGGAGGACGCAGAACCAGCTTGTGCCCTAAAGTAGGGCTCTCCCTGGGGCAATCCAAAATCATTCAAGACTTTTTCTTTTTTTTTAATGATAGGTCATCCTGGAAGGTTTTCATTTTCTTCTAGAATAAGTGCGCTAAAGCTGTAGAGTGGCAAATTTGTGCATGTGGGGCTGGGCCGTGACTCAGTAAAGTGCTTGCATGAAAGGCCAAGGACATGAGTTCGGTGCCCCAGCACCATGAGAAAAGCTGCATGCAGTGGGAGCCCCAGGATGTGAGCGAAGATGTCAGAAGGTAGATGTGGGCAGAGGGCAGCTGTTGGGCCTAGGATCTGAAAGTCTGTCGCTAGACTATTGTACTCAGCTTCTGTTTTCCTATACAAATGGCTGTTTCCAATGAAGGACCTGCTGCTATCTAGTTCTTCCCCACAGCCCCCACTTAAACTTTAGACCAGAGATCAAGCATGTGCCTCTGCTCCCCAGTGCTCAAGTTCTTAGCAATGGGTCTGTTGGGGATTTCTCTGTTTAAACTCACGTTTGAAAGGCCCTCTTGAAGAGCTGGGGCATGCTGATAAAAAGAACCACATCATATTCCGATCTTATATTTAAAAAAAACAAAACAACCCTCAAATGATCTATTTTTTTCTTTCTCTTCAGTAGAATGGATGGAGGCTGGGGAAATCACATGTTTAAAGGAAGCACTTTGACACCATGCTCAGGCCTATAAGCACAGCCACTTAGGAGGATGGGGCAAGAGGAGCCCAGCAGACCCTAGCTGCAAGAATTAGGTGCACCTTAGTGAGAATCCAGAGAAACAGAAAAAGTGGCTGGAGAGGCGTCCAGAGGTGAGGGAAGCTGGCTAACCTCCAGTTCTGCTACAAAATAAAACTAACTAACTAATTAAAGGATGGTGGCAGAGGAGCAACCTGCTCCAACCTTCATTCTCTGCTCAGTGCAAAGCCCCTCTGTCCTCCGTGATGGTAGCATGAGGCAGTAGGTATCGTAATGCCGTCTGCAGGCACTGGCAGTGAGGCTCAGGCCCTGCGGACAGCAGTGGGCTTTGGGTAAATGAATCAAGTCCATGGACACAGATCTGTGAAAAGTAACAGATTTCAAAAAAGAAACATTTCAGAGTTCACAACATGACTTCCGAGTGGATCCTTTGATGTCTGTCTGTGCAAGTGGTAGGTTGCTTATGTGGGATGAGACAGTTCCCAGGCACAAAGACCTCTCTTTCCAAACAACATAGACAGTGATTATAAAATTAGATATGCCGGCTACTACCAGTAATCAGTCCATAAGTCAGATAAGTGCAAGTAACACGGTAGAGACTGAGAAGACTGCACTTTTACATGTCTGGGAGAACATATGCATCAACAATTGAAAAACAGAGCCCTTGAGTGTGAGAGAGAGCAAGGAGGTGGCGCTTGGGGATGGCTGTTGGGAGAAAAGGAGAGAGGAGGAAGTGTTACAACTATATTGTAATTTTTAAAGTGATTTAAAAAATAAAAACAAAATATAAAATATACTGTATGGTTTACAGAGTTGGAATACACAGGTTCAGAATTTCTGAATTCCCCATCTGCGTCTCACTGTAGCTTTAACCATCTGGATGTACTCGGCTTTCCTAAGCAGAAAACTTAAGAGGAGATCAAATCAAATTCGTACCCACACATTCTGCCTGCAAAAACAGTAGCAATATTACATAAGTCTGATTAGTCTTGGCACACTGTCAGTAAGCAGAGCATTTTAAAGACCTGCAGTAGGCCTTTGGTAACTGATGGCTATCAACTCACCAAGTGTACTTAGAGGGATCTTTCTTAAATCAGGGAAGAGAGCACAGTACAGGCAAGCTCGTCCGTTTAGCTGTCTCTACTTGAAACATAGGGAGATGGGGGTATCTGAATCCTGCACCATCACATCATCCCTGTAGAGTTCCTGTTACAGCACTCAAAAGAGTCACCTAGCACAATTCTCGGACAGCTGAGGAAACTGCAGAGACCCTGCGCTGAGCCAATTACTACAAGTGTTCCTCTGGTGAGTGAAGAGGTTTGTGGGAGCCCAGGGGGCACTCAAGTTAAAAATCAACAAACAATCCAGAATGTAACTGGAGCATCTAAATGGACAGCGATTTCCTTTTGATAAAAAAATCATCTTAATGTCGCCTTAATACGATTACGTGATGCCACTGATGGCCTCAGCATTCAGGGAAATTGAGTGAGGAAAAAAGTGCTAGTGAAGTGGAAACAATCCCCTCTAATTTTTTTTTTTAAAGAATTATATGTCTACTTCAATGTCCAGCTAAACCCTTTAAATGGAAACCCCATGACACCTCATAGTTTAACCAAGACCAGCCATCAGGGCCTTTCACAGTTACACGTTCTCCCTGTGTGTTGAGCCATGTGTTGCCCAAGAAGCTATGACTGGGAATCAACCAAAGGCATCAGATTTTGCCTCAGGAATCCTCCCATCACCAAAGGGGTGCAGCCCATCACGCAAGCTGCTCGCTTCTCCGTGCCAATGCTTCTAGACTTCCCTGCTCTGGACTCACCGATTCTAAACACAGAAAGCCAGAACTTTCTCTGATCCTCCGAGGACAAGACAAAGTTTATGCCCTTTGATGCCAGTTCTAGGAAGTACGACATGCAAGCACAGCTTCAGCTGCTTCTCCCGACGGCATCAGTGGGGTTTGTCCGCGGCTGTTCCCAGCGGCTGTTCCCGGCGCCGTGAGACACGAGCTTTCCCTGAGCAGACATACTCCAGGTGCCTCACCCAGCCACCACGCTTTCTTTTCCAAGACTGTCCACTAAGGCAAACTTGTCACAGCAGATTCAGATTCATTCTTTACGGGGCAAGATTATCTTACAGGGTCTGGATAACCCAGACTGGGCTTGAACTCACTATGTCGTCCAAATCAACCTCAAAGGCAGTCTTCTGAACAGTGGGGCCATCACAGCTGGTATCACCACGACCCCTTCCCCACCTGTTTGAGATGAAGCTCTTTTCCCAGGCTCTTGACAGTTTTACAAGCCAGAGGTATTTCCCCAGAAGTCTTTGGGGCCCATCCCACTGTCTAGTCAATCTTCTAGAAATATTGACAGGCTGGGTCTCTCCCTCGTAGCCCCTCTGAGAAAGCAGATTTTAGGACTTCCTCACTGGAGTTCTGAGGCGCCTTCTGTGCAGGAAAGCGTTCTTTCCCACGTGAGAGCAGCCCCCAGCTCCATCCCTCACCTTGCACCTGTCTCTGAGCTCTCTAGCACCACTGGGCAGAGGCAGATTCCAGCTGGGCTCAGCCTCTTTCTCTTTCCTGCAGCATCGATCCAGTCAGTCACCCCACTGTTTCTTTTCAGCTGGTTCAAGTTTTGCTGTGTCATGCTCCCTCATGGAGCCCTGGGACAAACTGCATTTTCTCACATGAAAACTGTATTTCGAATGAATACAGACAATATCTGCATGAACTCATGCGTTAGTGTTGAGATTCATAAATATGATTTTTTTTTCTGCAGAGTGGAGCTTGTTTGTGCCCATATTTCAAATTATCCAAAGCATGACTTAAATAAAATTGTTTACCAATACTGTCATTGGTAAAGGACATAGGAGGTCACAGGGTTGATATCTCGATGTTTAGTGAATACTTAATTGGTGCCAGGCACTGTTCTTTGTTTTCATATATTGAACATTCACAAAACACTAATTTCAATTACAAAATACAGATGCTAAAGCCCAGATAAGACAGTGAAGGGGAAAGTAGTTCTAAGGTCACAGGAAGAATAATCCACTCAGAGTCTTTTTTAGGAGTAAGAAGCAGTTGAAAGTGGATCCCACTCTCAGCCCAGTGTGGCTTCCAACTTGTGGCAATTCTTCTGTCTCAGTTTCTAGAGTTTAGGTGTGAGCCAGATACAGCCCTCTGGTAGATTTTTAAATTTTTAATTTTTAAAAAATTTTTAACTTTTATTATTCTTTTTACTTATGTATGTATTTGTGTACAATGTTTTTATTCCACAACTCTTTTGCTTACCTGGGGCAAATAAAACAAAATAAGTCCTTTTATATTTCCACTTAAAGTTTAGATTCCTTCTATTTAGAGAAAAAAAAAAAAAAAAAAAACCAACTCCCTGAGATGTTAGTTCATCACACAGCTATATTAAATATTAAAAATATCTGTCTGCAGATGTATAGAACCTTTCAAAGGCAGCACGATCAGGCCAGGTCCTAAGATAAAATGGTTTCTTATCTTTCCCATCTAAGTCTAGAGGGGTCTTCAGAACTCATCCTTCAGAGCTGCTGGCCAAGCGGGGGATTAGCTTTCCTCCCCATCAAAGTCACTTTTTAATTCAAATGAGTCACAGGTGTCAAAGGCACAGCTTCCCCCAGCCAGGCCCTGGCTTCTTTAAAAGGCTCATCCACACCTGTCTTAAATCAAGTAAGGAGCAGCCACCTCAGCTCCCTCGCACCCCTTTTGCTCCTCCCCACCCCTGTGTCCCCCTTCGGTTTTCAAAGCATCCTGGGTAGTCGCAGCATCTGTGTGCATACAGGAAAGTCTCCAGACATCAGCAACAGCATCCAAACCAGGCTTTTGGTGGATGAAAACTGCTGATGTTATAAGATGAAAGTTTCACCTCAGAATCTCCACTGTCACCCCCACAGGCCCTCTAGTAAAACGAGAGCATCTAAAGCATCTCCTTTGTTTCATGTCGTTTTGTTCCATGGGTGTTCCTCTCCACTGTGCCTTCCCAGCACCAACTCGCTGAGAGACACATGCCGTCAGCACATACCCTTTCCGTGTCTGCCTTCTGAATGGCAGCGTCTTTGCTTTTTTGATAATTAGGAGGCACAAGAAGTTGCTTGTAACTAGACTTTCTGAGTTTCCTCTTTCTTTCATCCTCCTCCACTACTTTTCTTTTTCTCTTTCAACCTTAACACTAGACAAGAGAGAAAAAAAAGGGACAGAGAAGAAAGGAAGAGATCCCTGAATAAAGCCAGCCAGGGGTTGAACTGGGGTGACGTCATCGTTAGACCACTTCCTGCTGACTAGGAACATTGAGCTCCTTGGGGCAAGTTTGATCTTTGCTGTCCTGATATCTAATTTCTTCTTGTTGTTGTTTCTTCTTTGCGCATGACTATTTAACACACTTAGACCAACGTCAACCAACAACCCAGCCACCAAGCCATCAACTGCACCCCATTTGGGGCTCTAGTATTTATATAAGCTCTGAAAGGTCCCCAGAATTCCAAACATCACACAATCACAGCTGGCAAAACCACACTTCTGCTAGAGCATGAGGCAAATCACAGTCAGCTCCTGTGGACCATCTGAAGCAGCCCCCACATACCCACACCTGGGATTATAAAGGAGACATATTCTTATAATATTTCTGTGTTTTTAAAAGAAACCAAAACCCCAAAATTCTCACTGCAGTTGTTGCCTAACCTAAATTCAAATATCAAATGGAATTATCAGTGAGATCTGCTCCATAAATACCACGAACAGATGAGCAGCGGAGCTAACATTTACTTCCTACTGTATGAACATCAGTGAGAATCAGTCTTTCAAGCTGGATGCTGGGCTGTGATGGCATCAGCCCTACTGTGGAAAAAGTGTCTGGACACACGGAGTATGGTAGACACGTATGGCCAAACTGCACAACACCTTCCCTGCAGCTAGACAGTTTGTATTTAAAGAACTCAGGAAGCTACAGAATAGGCACGTGGTCTTTCAAAATCACCTGTGTGCTTTCTGCTCCTTTGGCCTCGTGCCATGTACGGTGTGTACCAGGACGGTAGGAAGACGGGTCATTTGGTAACTGCAGGAGTGACGTGGAATAACCGAGAAATCGTGATTCAAGGAGTTCGCTTTCAAAAACAGAACATCACCTAAAAACCCTCTCATTAGTGGAGGGGGTTATTATCTCGTCACCTGAGTACTGAAGATGAACAGTCTAAACCCAAGTGGGACTACACACACTCTCATTTTTAGCACCGCCCTTGCTATTGGTAAAGCCTATTGTATATTTGAGACCAGAGTTCAAGCAAGGCTAACTGAATGGACCAGGGCTACACAGCTAATGAGTAGGTGAGCTGAGGCCTGAGCCAAGGCACCCTGATGCTCACCTTAAAAACACTGCAGATGCTCTCTGGTGCTTTAACTGATCATTAGCTGAATCGCTTTTACTACATCATGCATTATCCTGATCTTCCTAGCATGTCTGTCTCACAGTAATTTGCCTCAGTAAAGTTCTAAATTACTACATTGCATGGATGGGCTGGGTCCACAGTACGTTCACACTATAAGACATTTTATTCCGGACCAAAGGGAAAATTTAAAGAAAACAAATACAAATAACATGTTATTAGGTGATTACTAAAGTTTTGATGAAACTGAGTGTTTACTGAAAACGCTATTCCTATAGAATGCCTAAATTTTAAGTGAAATGTGCTTATGAAAGCACATTTTATATCTTTTGGCCAACATTACTATAGTCTGTTTTTTAAAGACATTCCAAAGAAAACATAAAACCAAGAGAGTTTGTGTCATCTGATGTTACAGAGAAATCGGAGGAGAACCTTAGTCCTCCAGTCACCTGGGGAAGTCCAGAGAGCACTTGTGTTCTGAGGCTGAATATCCTGTGGTTTGTGAATTAAGGTTAGCTTGTTCTGAAAAACCTCTCACCTCTAAACTGACTGCTAAGGGTCTGCTCAGCACCACCGAGGAACCACTGGAACACACATTGTGGAGAGATCAAGAGAAAGAATCACTAAAAGATTCAACATCTTAAGAATCTGCCATAAAAACTGATGAGCCCTAAAGCTCCAATCAATGTGACACATTGAAATACTTTGGGCCATTTGAGGTCAGCAGCGGAGAGCTCAGGAGATACGGCCACCTGTACTTCAAGTCCTATGTCCTTCCACACTCTAGCATAAGAAGCAGGGAGATCCAGCATTGTGTACTCTCTTATTTCAGCACATTTTATTGTGCTGTTGTAATGCACTCATTATTATCTTTAGTCAACACAGCATATAGACAGACACTCAGAGTCTTGTCTGTGACGCATGGGCTCTGAAGCATCCACTGAGTGAAAGGCTGTGCCCGGGAGCACAGGAGATGTTTCTGATGTGCTGCCTTCAGCCCAGGCTGAATGAGAGTCCAAGGAAGACAGAAGGGAAAACTAGACCTGGTCCACCAAATTAAGAGCTGGGAATTCTTCCAGAGAGTGTGGTCTTGGACGGGCCACCGGGAGACAGGAGGTTGGGTTCCTTTGCCGTGTGGACTTGAGGCAGTGCTACCTGAGGATGCCATAACAATGTCAGGAGACAGGGTGAGGACAGAGATGTTGACATATCAGCAAATAAGGTCCTATGCTGCCATGTCTGCTCTCTGCCTGAAACTGAGTAGCTCAGTATAATGGTCAGTCCTATCTGGAGACGTGGCTAGGCTATGGTAAAGACATTTGACCAGGTCCTAACCTACAATGCACTGTGATGAGCATCCAGCACTTTCCCTTTGGGCAAAGCATGTATCCCACCACAGCGCGAAAGAGCCCTCTTGATCCACTGACGGCCTGGGGAGAAATAGACTGACCTCCCTTGATGAAGAAGAAAGTCTCCAAGCGGCCTTTGGACGTGCTTTTCTGAGTCTCTAGCTTGCTGAGCTCAAGCCTCAGGGTGTTGGGCCTGAAGTCCCTGCAGGTGCACAAGGCAATTTGCGTGCTTATTATGGCCCTCTGGGGAACCCTGACCAACACAGTTGTTAGGATTCAGAAAGAAAACTTTATAACACACTTCTATGAGTATAGTGTTAAAAAACAAAAAAGGAAATGACATCCCAGGGACACTATGGGGAACATCTGAAGAAAATGAAGGGCAGGAGGAAGAGAGAGAGAGAGAGAGAGAGAGAGAGAGAGAGAGAGAGAGAGAGAGAGAGAGAGATCTCACTGGATACAGGTGCATGCCACAGAACCTGTGAGAAATGCCCCAGGCTTTCAAGCCGTGCAATTAATAAAAGTGGCACACTCAATACAGGCCCAGAGTGATCATGGGAAGTGACCTTGAGAATTTCTCCCAGATGAGCATGGGAAATGGTTGGAGGTCACATGTGCCAGAAAAACCAGAGGGCTTTGACTGTCAAGGGCAGGAAGGGTAGGTGTAGAACAGTACCAATGAAGCCACACTGCAAAGTTCGCTATAAATAATTATGTCAAAATATGAACTAATTGGCCAGGTCTATTGGTTCATACTTGTAATTCCACATATTCAGGAAACTGAGATGGGAAGACGGCAGGCCTAAGAACAGCTTGAGCTACAAAATCAGTTTAAGCACAGCCTGCATAACTGAGCAAGTGTCTATCTCTAGCTGCAGGCTGGAGTCCGCTCTTGAGCACCCTCCTGGAGCCTGACAGGCCTGGCCATACTGAGGAGCCCTGTTTCTGGGTCTTTGATGGGGTATTCGGTTGCTAACCACCTTCTCTGTCTATTTACCGGACCAAGCAGCATGCCCACAGAGGGCCAGGATCCAACGTGGACAGGCACAGAGGGGAGTGAGAGTCTCCACTTTACACTGCGACATTAAACCTACTGTAAGAACTGTAAGGATCCAGCAATTGTGTGAGCATAAATAAGGTATATGGATGTCAAAGCTGAAAAAATTTTAGAGGTAAAAAAACTCTAATTTAAGAACATGTATATTAACATGTAATATGTAATATAATAATACAATTTTCAGAAAAAGTCTCAGAAGTGTATATTATTGTTACTTTTCCTACAATATTATGAAATTTGATTTTGTTTTATTCAGAGTCCAATAGTAAATAAATGGAAAAGTCATTGTTAGAGAAGAGTATATTAATTTCAAATCTCATCATGTTTCTACCAAACTATGACAACACAGGCCAGGAATCCAGAGGAGCATGAGAAAGTGACCATTTCTCGTGTCTTCCTGACAGACAGGAGGAGGCATCAAACAAAAAAACAAAAAATACCCACCGACTATTTCTTTACATCATACAGAGTCTAGAAAAAAGTCTTATTTTCCTGAATATTTCATATTCCACAAAGAATTGATCTGATTTTGTGCCTGTTTGCAGTTCTTTTGCTGTACAAATCCTCTTCCACAAATTACTTTAGGGAATATTCATACTTCAGATCAGAACTCAATCCCACATGCAAACTTGAATTGTTCTTTCATCGTTTGAAATGCTCTAGAGAATGGCAGGAAGGAAAAGAGTGGGTGCTGTGGGGAACACACCCCACTGCCACCCCTTTAGGTGCTGTGGGGACACACCCTACTGCCACCCCTTTAGGTACTGTGGGGGGGATACCCCACTGCCACCCCTTTAGGTGCTGTGGGGGACACACCCCACTGCCACCCCTTTAGGTGCTGTGGGGGACACACCCCACTGCCACCCCTTTAGGTGCTGTGGGGGACACACCCCACTGCCACCCCTTTAGGTGCTGTGCGGGACACACCCCACTGCCACCCCTTTAGGTGCTGTGGGGGACACACCCCACTGCCACCCCTTTAAGATTCAAAGTATGGCCAGGGGCTGTGTGTCTAGATGCCCCAGTCTCTGGCAGCTCTCCCCCAGCATCCTGAAAGACAGACCTAACATTGGGTACCAAGAAGAAGGAGAGGCAGGCCAGTGCTGCAGGTCACATTTGGATGCTTTGATAGCTGCTCAGTCTTAAGCACTATGGGTTCCGAAGCAGCTTGTCTCTGGACAGCAAAAAGGAGGGCAGGATTTACTGCCCGTGTGGGACCTCCACAGACCTCTGAGCGGAGGATGGTGGCAGACAGTGCAGCAGACTGAGCGGTGACAATCTATTTGCAGTTAGATGTGTTCTCAGTGAGATCGCTGTTGCTGAGTATCTGTCTTTAGGGTATTTCCAGTGATCAAAGCACTTGACCAGAGCAACACGATGGGTCATCAAATTCTGCTGTGTTTTCCCTTCATGGGACTTGAAGCCTGGTCAGTGTTATTAGTTCTGCAAGGGCTGGGAAAGCTGCATTTCTTTATATTTCCTAAGTGTGCAGCCATGGCCTCAGTGCTCTGAGGTGAGTTTCACGGCCAGGATCTGTGCTCTTGGTGACAGACCCACACGATCTTACCTGTCACCAGGTTCACTTGGGAGAGGAAACACAGCATGTCACTGCTGTCCCTTAGTGTCTGCCAGTTACTACAATCTAATGACTCACATGCCAGCCACTTCTGATATAGGCCCTGACAGCTCAGCACTCAAATCTTAATTTCAAATTTCCCAGAATTCCAGAATAAAGCATTAGCTGCTTAGACATCCATCCTCATGTTTGGAGTTCTCTGCAAGCAAGAGGCAAGTATGTGGGGAGATGGGCTGTCTTTCCAAACAAGAACTCTATTTCTTTTCTTGACGGCACCACAGACCCATTTCTTACAGAGTCAGATACTCAACTGAGACATCCTAAGGGCATCGGGCACCGACAGTGGGGAGTAAAGACTGGCCAAGCCACTCCTGCCTTGGGAACGCTCACTGAGTATGTACATGAGCAGCTCCCTGCAGCTTTAACACCTGGCTCAGCAAGTAAGGACATTCATTAGTCACTAGTCACAAGTAAGGACAGTCATTTCTACCTCCAGTTACAGGGTGATCTGCTTCTTCTCTCTGACCTCCATGGGCAACAGGCTTGCATATGGTTCACATGCATAAACATAGCCAAAAATGTCATACACGTAAAGATTTAAAAATATAAAGAAAAACCTGGGCCTAGTTAAAATCTGACAGCCTCTTGTGTACATAGAGTATTTGCTCATATTCTCTCTCTCTCTCTCTCTCTCTCTCTCTTCCTCCGCTCTCTCTCTCCTCTCTCTCTCTCTCTCTCTCTCTCTCACTCATACACACACACGTTCTCTCTCTCTCTCTCTCTCTCTCTCTCTCTCTCTCTCTCTCCCTCTCATCTATAAGAATGGGAGAGATATGTGTATAAGAATTGCATGCTTGACTTCTGTTAGTTAGTTAAGTTAGTTGGTTGGCTAGTTAGTTAAATGATTCATCATTGGATAACCATGCTATATCCCTGGACCAGCAAAGGTTCTGTTTTCATACCTCATAACCTGTAACTCATGATAATGTCCATGAATTTGTGAACTAGTCTATCCTAGTGTGTCTCTATTTCCTCTGTACTCTAGCCTTAAGAAGCCTAACAAGTGCCATACTTACATCCCAGTGTGTCCCCACAACGTAGCTCAGTGTGGAGCACAAAGCTATGTGCTCCCAGCACCTGCCCATCACTAGGCGGCCTCTTCCAGTTTCACCAGGCCAATGGATCACATCTGCTATGCTGACGGGGCACAGCAAGCTCTGCCTTTAAGACTCAGTTGCCTAATCACTGTGCTCACTTAAGAATTACTGGTTGGCAAGGAAAGACAAAAGAAGGCTTTGCTTGTGTGCATGTGTGTGCATGTGTGTGTGTGTATGCATGCGTGCGTGCGTGTGTTTGTGTGTGTGTGTGTGTATGTGTGTGTGTTCAGGGGTTTAAATGGTTAGACAGCATATTAAGGGATAAGAAAGTAGACAATGGGACTCTAAATGAGAGACGCATGGGAGAATAGCAAAATAAAAGGATACAGAGGGTCCTAGAAATCTACAAGTAGAACAATATGATAGGCAGATTTGGGCCCAGGGGTCCTGCTCAAACTAAGGCACCAGCTAAGGACAATACACGAGGTAAACTTTAAACCCCTTCCCAGATCTAGCCAATGGTCAGAATATTCTCCACAGTTGAGTGGAGAGTGTGATATGACTTTCTCACGTACTATGGTGCCTCACATTTGACCATGTCCCCTGGAGGGGGAGACCTGGTGGCACTCAGAGGAAGGACAGCAGGTAGCCAAGAAGAGACTTGATACCCTATGAGAATATATAGGGGGAGGTAATCCCCCTCAGGAACAGTCATAGGGGAGGGGAATAATGGAAAAATGGGGGGGGGGAGAGGAATGGGAGGATACAAGGGATGGGATAAACATTGAGATGTAACAAGAATAAATTAATAAAAAAAAGGACATAAAAAAAAAAAAAAGAAAGTAGACAAGATATTTTTAGGGGAAGTATCTGTGGAAGAATCAGTACCAGCAGATGAGCGTGTCAAATAAGACCCCAAGAATCTATGAAGAAATGGATTATTATTACTATTGTTTGCTGTTGCATTGTTGATGATGACGTTGTTACATCATGCCCAACTCTTCCTATTCTTGTCCTCTCAGTGTCCAGGCCTGGGACTAACAGGATGGAGAAGTACATTCTGGTCCAGTTGTAGAAAGTCTTGCTGTCATGAATATAACCTGGGAAAAGCGGCCAAGGCCTGGAAGAACCCTTTAGAAGAAGCACTATATGACCCACCAATGCTGACTTATCACACCCTCTTTTCTTCGCTGGATTTATTGAGGAGGATGAATAAACAGCTATAGCCCATATGGGGCCCATCCCTCCAGGCTAAGATGCAGGAACAAATGGCAACAAGTGGCCAAAACAGAATGTGATGTTGTTGCAGATGGAAAGCACTTGATAGAATGGGCGCAGCCTGAGTGTTCTGAAGATGGCCCGTGCAGTGTCCACTAAACAGAAAGGCTCTAGGAGCAAAGGAGCTGAGTCAGGGATTTGAAAAGGACTCACTCTGCTTTTGAGACTCAAGCCATGTGCATCCTATTCTAAATTCAGACAGCAGCCAGACTCCTCACCTCACAGGCCAGTCAAGAACTCCTTAGGAGTCTGAAGACCAGAGATGGAGCTGGAGATGGCTGCTCCCACGAAGGAGAAGAGTACAGTGTGCCTGTGACACCAGCAACCCCAGAACTGGCTAAGTGAGGCAGCACAGCCAGATGGTCAGGAGTTTAAGGCCATCGTTTGAGAGTAGCCTTAGCTACATGAGACCAGCTTCCTCATCTCAGACATGAAGAGGAAAAAATAAGGGACTATCCCAAGGTGGCTCTTGGGCAATTCAGAGAGTGGAGCTCTGATAAATCAGGGTAGCTTTATTTCCTGCCTTAAGATCACAAAAGACTTTGTCAATCACCAAGAAATGACAGACATTGGGAAAGATCCCTCTTGGTGATTGGCTCTGGTTATGGAGTCAAAAGGAAAAGGCGGGCAAGGCATCAGACACACAGCCTGCTACCCCAGCACTCAGATGGAAGAGCCTGAGGCTGAGGTCAGAGGAAGCGAAGGCGAAAGTAAGTGCTATGCACAGAGAGGACAAGGATGTGGGAACACAGGACGATGCTGAGTTGTCCTCTGTTGGGCCGTGGGGACCCCAGACTCCCACTAAAGAGAGTGAGAGAATGACAAAGTCCCAGACAGGAGAGGAGCTGGCAGGACTGTACTCCAGTTACCAAGGAGCCTGTGAGCATGGACAGCCCCTTCTGTTCCTGCTTGCATCACAAGTGCAGTGGCCAAAGCAGAAAGAAAAACTAGAGATGAGGGAAAATAACTCCACCAAGAGCCTTTTTTCAAACCCACACCTCTCTAGTGCACCCCATATTAAGAGGCCTATAGCCCCACATTCATACCTGCTCCTTACATAAAATACCCTCCTTTTAGAGCATGTCATAACATTTTAGTAACCATGAAATGAGATGAGGGGTAGCAAATATTTAATTCCCCATGGAGATTATTGAATAAAGAATAAAGAGGAGAAAAGTTGTAAAAAGAAAAGACAAGTCAAAGTGAAGGACTAATAAAGGCACTGATTTTAAATGGCCTTTCCACTATCATCATCACCGCCATCATGACCATCACCAGTATCAGCATCACCATCACCACCATCATCATCATCATCATCATCACCACCATGTTGGGGGACATCAGGAATGGTACTCTTAGGCTTCCAATGTGTTTGTCCTTCAACTGTCTGTCCTTGCCTCTTCAGCTTTGCCACTGCCTCCTCACGTTTGTGTGTGTGTGGTACTCAGTTCCAGGGCTCCCCCTTTGAAGGCGCCCTCCCTGTGCCTCTCTGTGTTCTGTCCAGTACCCCAGGCCTTCCCTTGTTCCACCGCCCACTCAGGACCACACAGAGGTTGCCTCATGGGTCCCCTCTCCCTCCCTCCTTTTCTAGCAGTCCCGTGAATAAGGCGTCTTTAGAATAATGAGTATACTACACTGAAACAGACCGACAGAAACAACTCTGCTGACAGACGCCACTGCAAACAGGCAGCAACAGATATCTCCATGGTTCTATTGATTAAAACACATCCAATCAAAATTCAGAAAGCAAAGATGCGCAACTTCACTTTCTTTGAGGGTAAAACATCTGTGACCAGAAAGAGACAGCTGTTGTAATGACTTCACAGTGATATTAATATGTAGAATAATTATGAAAAACAGAGCAATCTGTTACCGAGAACAAGTGCAGCTGAATGAGAATTTATGGCTGGGGTTTCTATGTAACAGTGGACCACCCACCACTGTGTAACCTTGAGGCTTATTGATTGTACTCTCAAAGTTGCTGCTGCGGCTTCATAGCTTTAGCCTTTGTTGATAGTCTTCCTATGCCCCCAAATACACCGCCATTTTCATTTTACGGTCAAGGAAATTAAAATTCATTGTGGTCAAGAGGTTTCCCGAGCTGAGTCTAGGTGCAGCAAGACACTGCAGAAAACGGCAACGGGTGGGTCAGACAAGGCATCCAGGAAGAACATGAATCAGAAGGATAATTCTTCCAGAAAGAAACCATGTCCAGTAAAATGTGCTATGAGTCTCTCCATGTCACAGAGGCTTTAAAGGGCACACAGCAAGGGCACCCCACCACAGTGGGGGGCTATGTGATGCAGGGACCCAGTGTAGGAAGGTGCGCAAAGGGGAATGCATCCCCCTACAATTCTCTGTCACCCACATCATGTATCAGAAACAGATGCAGCAACAGGAGGCCGGGACAGGAATAGAGAAAGGTAAGAGCTCCAGGGGCCCGGCAAACACACACGCGCACGCACACGCACACACACACGCGCGCACACACACACACACACACACACACACACACACACATTAAAAGCAAGCTAAGACTCTAGGGCAGCGGTTCTCAAGCTCTGGGACGCGGCTCCTTTGGGAGTCGAATCACCCTTTCACAGGGTTTACCTAAGGCTGTCAGAAAAACACAGATACTTACATTACGATTCATGAAAGAAGCAGTCAGGAGGCAGCGACAAAAATAATGTTATGGTTTGGGGTCGGCACAACATGGGGAACTGCATTAAACGGCTGCAGCATGAGGAAGGTTGAGAACCCCTGACCACGAGGAAGCCAGGGCCCCAGCAGGTGCGTTTAGCTAATGTGGTTGCCTGTGAGTAGGCCTAATGTTTCTGTTACACTACTATGCTAGAGCTTATCTGCCTCCAACTTAATAACTGCAGTTCTGGAGGCTGTTATGATTTAAAGCTTGATGGTTAGGAATATTGATAATAAAAAAAAACAAAAAGGAAAGAGTGTGGCAATAACTGAAACCCGATCCTACAGGATGACCACGTAGATCTTGTCATGGTTAGACAGACAGAAGCTGTCACGGCTCGGGGAAAACCCCTTTATTTTGACAGCTGGCTGGGGATGGGCACTTCAAATGCCAGGCAGGTTGCGGGGTAATTACCCATTTCAACTTCCTCAACTAGAAGTGTCTTGGATATAAAGGAGAGCCTGGCACCTTTTTTTTTTTTTTTTTAAGAACAGAGAAAAAGAAATAGATGCATGTTGGAGCTCTGGAGTGCAGAGGAGGCCTGACCTCTGCCCTCTGCTGCTGATGTTATGCTGGGATGGGGAGGAGGCCTAACCTCTGCCCTCTGCTGCTGATGTTGTGCTGGGCACCATCTCTAAACCTGCCATTCTTGGCTCGGTCCTCTGCTCCCTGGAGGAAGCACACTGCCGCCCTCTTTGGTGTGTTGCTCTGTCTGCCTAACTTGCTCAGTTTCTCTTCAGGCTCTGTCTCACCCATTCTTCCCTTATAAGCATCCCTTGACCTCTCTGACCAGGTCACTTTCCCTCATCACCACACCACACCCTTGTCTGCAGAACTCACAAATGTACTTTTAATATTCACTGCTTGGTTCTGGGAATAAAGCCTTCTCCACAGCAGGCTGGAGCCAGGGGAGGACACAAAGCAAGTCTTATTTTGAACGTGATGTGTGCTAGTCACCGCTGCCAAGAATTTGCCTTCATCCTCCCATTTGAGGGACCATGGACCACCTCATTAGCAACCCCAAGTCTTCTAGAAGTCACAAGCCTATTCCTTAAGCTCACATTTCCCTTGTAACCAAAGCGAGAATGAAACCCCAGAGTAAACGCACTGGAAGGGATTAAGGCTTCTCAGACAGGAAGAAACCCTCAGCAGCATTTTGAGATAAAGCTTCACTGAAAACAGCCCCTGGTTTCTTCTCTGGGGTTGCAGGTGGCTTACCAACTCCATGCCACAAACACTCAAAACTCTGGGACCCTCAGGCTTTGCCAAACCCACTTGTAACAACAGGTGATCCAAACACTTCCCGCTCCTCACGGTGTTCACACCTCGAAGAAAGCAAAACCTCACAGAACAAATGGTCAACTGCGAAACTGCCCGCTGTGGGATTTCCCACCCCACAGTTTTATAATCCTAAGGCACAAATTACTCCACTAACCAAGCTAATCCTCCTGCTTTGCCAAGGACACGACTATTTTCTAGGAAACCTCAGCAAGAGAAAGGCAGCGGAGTGAGTTAATGGCTACAGGAACATTATGGCCTTGGCTTCAAGGACTCTTTCCTTTCCTTAGCTGCTGGGGCTGTTTTCCTTGCCAGCCTGATGCTGACATCTGTGCTGGGCTTGGTTCTAAGTGATCCATCTTTCCCGCTGAAGTTCTCCAAGAGGACTAAACGCATCATGATCTTGACTGCTAATGACTGGTCTACTTTGCCCATGGGCTACCCGTTACTATGCTTAACTAGGGAGACTATCACTTTAATTTCTAATAGAAGACATTCTGAAGAGTTCTGGTAATGAAACGAGGATGGGCATGACCCAGACATTGGGAAAGGTGACAATGGCAGATGTGAGGATATGACCCTCAGTGGGATAAAGAGGTCAATGTCAACCCAGACCACACGACCCCATGTGTGGGGACACTTCAGGTTTGAGAATATGGGGAAACAGGTGTGACTGAGTCTCACAGATTCAGCCTAAGACAGGAAATATGTTACAACTCCAGCCAAGAACCAGCCAAGAGGCAGTATCTGCTTGTTCTTGAGAAATGAAGTCAAGTTGCCTGAGCTGGAGGAAGGTGATGTTAAAATGCTGGAAGCAAAGGGAGACCGTCTAAGGCAGGCGTGCTGGGTATTCTCGGGGTCAGCTGTTTCTGTGGGATCCCATCGATATGTGGGCTTTCCCTTCTCTGTGTGGGACATATCCACTCACGTATGGCAGCATCACAAGCACCAAGATGGTCAGAAAAGTCTCAGCAACTTCTCAGGCGTTTACTTTGATTCAGAAAACTTAAGTTTTAAACTATCACCTTGATTTCTTATGGAGACTTTTAAAGAAGTTAATGATTTGTTAAAATTTATTCTTTCAGAATTCTAATGCAATGAAATATGAATAAATACATCCCCAATTTGCCCTCCAGCTCCGTTCAAATCCACTCCAAGATGCTCCCCTCCCAAGTCCGTGTCCTTTTAGAAAATCGCCCAGCAAGTCCATTAGCACTTCCCACACATGCTTTGGTGCAGGACCACCCACTGGACCACGTGCAACCCTGCTGAGTGCACAAGGAATGATTCAATCTCCAAAATGAACGATTCCTTCTCCCCAATAGCTCCTTTTGAGCTCTTCCTCAGTCTTCTTATGAAGTTTTTTTTTTTTTAATGACCGTGTCCACTTCAAATTATACTCAAATCCTCTACCTATGTACTCAGCAGAAAGCACCAATTTAAATGCTGGCGACTTCCATTGAGATTCTTGAGTCTTCCGCTGGCTTTAAATGCTTTAACCCCTATATAAGGTGTTACCTAAGTGGGGTGCTGACTGATTCCCTGTGATGCTGAGGTTTTCATAGTAGAAACTTCACTCACCCCTCAGCTTCCTTGGAATAAGAAGCCATGGAGCAGGTGATGAAACCCTGTCTGTCTGAAAGTTAGCTCTTTCAGATGTGGGGCAGAAAAATGTCCTGTACTTACCCGCTTCCCCACTGAGCGTAGGAACAGGAAGGCTGGTAGTAGGGAGGAAGTCACATTCATGGGTCTTCCGTATAGCTGGAGGCAGGAAGTGGCAGGAAGGACAGAGTTGATACACCTGAACGGCTCGTCACATGGTTGATGAGGCACCTGCTTTTATTCTAATAGATCAAGAGCTAAAACCAAAAGTCCTTCTAGAAAGGGACGAATAGAGTAGTCCTAGCTTCTGTGTACTAAACATGTAACATATTTAGAAATTGAATTTGATTTTATTAATTCAAATTAAGCCAAAGCCTTAAATTGTTTGTTTTTTTCCTACAGAAAGCCTGATTTTAATTGTCAAGCTTGCTCAGAACTGTCCAGCAACTTAGACAAGTGTATGAGGTGTGGGGCATTTGTACAAGCAAAGGGCCAGATGGACAAACGGCTCAAGCCTGGGGACACAAACGGACAGGTGTGCGCGTACAGGAAACTCAGTCTGACGAGTTGGGACTTCGCTGAAGCTGCCCACAAAGTCCCAGCTACCTCAGGTATGAGCTCCTTGGTGGGGAGCTTGCTCAGTGTGGCACCATCATAGTGTCCCTGGGGCAGAGGCCTGGGCAGAGTAAAGGAAAGCTGAGTTCAGATGCATCAGTGTCCTTACAAAGAACAGGTGTCGTCCTAAAGGCCACACAAGGAGGGGAGACAGTCACAGGGAGCAGAGGAGCTTTCTACCCACCTAGCCAAACAGAAGGCAAAAGAGAAAGAGTACCTCGTTTTAATTTTCATGTGCTGATTGATAATATCAGCTAATGCAGGCCTTTTTCATGTCTATGATTATTACATCTATGGCTCTTAAGAATATATTTCATATGCAACCTACACACACACATATACACTCAACATAGTTCTTAAGAAAAAAACACGTAAGTTGTTACATCGTACTGTTGTCTCCTTACATTATGACTTGTGTTTTAGAGAAAAGTAAATGACACTAAATAAACATTTCTGTTTCATATCTCATTCAGGCCACAATTCACACATGCATAAGTGTAATATTATGTTTTGTTTACCTACTGTGATTGTATTTTGTCTTTAAGAGTGTGGTTACTATGGTTACTGGCTAACCAGGCACTCTCAGAAGGTGTCCTCCCTCCCTCTGGCGTGCACATCTTTCTGTTGTGTCCTTTGGGATGCTTGTGGATTCATGCTCAAGCACATACCAATAAAGGCATTTTGTTTTGTTTTGTTGTTTTTTGAAACTGTGTTTCCCTGTGTGACCCAGGCAGGGCTTGAGCTCTCTGCACAACACAGGCTGTCCTCAATTCATAAGCAGCTGCCTACGTCAGCCCCTGGGCTCTGGCTCCCAGAGAGGCTGTTTTACCAAGAAATCAAATTAATGATCCTGTATGTCTCCATAGCACTTTGGATATAGCTTCCTGGTAATCTTACAAGTGCACTCGCTTCTAGGCAAGAGATGACCCCACACAATTTCCCATACTCACAGGATTGCTGGTACAAGGAGCCCTTTAGTTAATGGCAATTAAGCGTGCCACTGCCGAAGCTAATAGCTAAATATATGAAAAACTGTATCACTAACGAGCATGTCTGTCATATGTATGCGACAACAAAGACTTGTGAACTTTATCTTGAATTTCTGCTCTATAGGAGTACATAATTTCGTGAACCGAGACCATATCAACTGCTTTGTTAGCTTTGCCTTCCATTCCAAAAGGGTAAGACCTGTCGCAAGGCCGTGACGTCGATGGTGGGATAGAAACAGTATTGATTATTCGATTGATGAGGTCATATAAGAACAAGTCTGGACTCTGAATGTACATGGACAAACAGAGGGAAACAGTGAAAGGCACAGAAGCCAACATGAACTTAAACAGAGAGGAAGAAGCTGGAGACATGAGAATCAAATGGACAAAGGCAGGCGGACAGCATGCATCAAGATACAGGAAGTTCAAACAGATGCTTTTGAACTGTTCTTCCAGGAGTGCAGCAAGTGCCAGTGATGGATCAGGAGGGCTTGGGCAAGAACGGGAATACAACGGCAGCATCCTATGTCGGAGGGGCCGCCCTTTAAGATGTCTGCTTCCTGATCTTTGTAAAAAAAAACAATGGCCTCGGTTTTCTAAAAGTCAATTGAATTTGAGAGGTGATGTTGAAGCTAAGCAGGTTTTGTGCGGAGGCAGATGTGAGAGGATGATGATTAATGGCGCACTGGGCAAGATTTATTGCTGCAATTTTAAGAAGAGTAAATAGTGGGGAGACGATGGGGGGGACAGTGAAGGGTTGAGAAGTAATTTCAGAGTAGGACAACAGGACAGACCAGAACTTCTCAATGCTGGAGGCGAGGAAAGTAAAGAAACTAGGTAAGACGGGGTGGGGGTGGGGGGGATGGGGGGGCGAGGTGGGGGTGGGGATGGGGGTGGGTGGGGTGGGGGTGGGGTCAGGGGTGGGGTGGGGGTGGGGGGGCGGGGTGGGGGTGGGGGGGCAGGGTGGGGGTGGGGCCAGGGGTGGGGTGGGGTCGGGGGGGGTGGGTCGGGGGCGGTGGGGTGTGTGTGGATTAGACGGGAGTTTGGTTTTTACTTTTACTGCTGTCACTGTTTTAACAGCACACTTGTGTTTCTTTGGAACAGCAATGCTGCAGGCATACAGAGGCTCAAAGCGTCACCTCCAGTTCAGGTCAGAAGCGTTGGGAGGAACCAGCAGAAACAGGCTTCATTCAGAACCTTTGTGCAGAACCTTTGTGCAGAAGGGCCACACGTATAAAAGCAATAAGCTCTGGATGTCTCTATAATAGTATCAGGCTTTCATCATCCAGCATGTACTCATCTTCGTGTGCAATATATGTGCGTGCATTCCTGTATGTGCACATCTACAGCGTGTGTGCCGTATATGTGCGTGCATTCCTGTATGTGCACATCTACAGCGTGTGTGCCGTATATGTGCGTGCATTCCTGTATGTGCACATCTACAGCGTGTGTGCCGTATATGTGCGTGCATTCCTGTATGTGCACATCTACAGTGTGGGTCTAATAACCACATAGGAATGCATAGGGTGGCGGGCCGCTAATGAAAATTATACATCGGTCGAGTCGCCATCAGATAGTGCTTCAAAATAGGACTTTTATCATCTGAAGGTTGAAGTGGTTGCCAAGATGGGTTTGAGAGCCAAAGGGGGAAATGTAGCAGTGACTCCCTGGGCTTTGCTTTCGCTTTATTGTTCTAAATCCACTGCATGGTCCTGGAAACCCTACATGCCTCCTGTGCACATATGTTTCCTCTCTTCCCGTTGGATGCAGATAGCTTGGGGATTTGCGTTCTCTTTACACCATCTCCTGTAATTCTGCTTGCCCGTGCTCAGTATGCTGAGGGACATGGCGACTGCCTCGTAGGGGGCGGACTATTGTCTTTGTGATGCCATCCTCACAGCACCATCAAAGGTCACATATAAAGCTGCCTCAGAACTAGCTACACCATCAAAACAGATCACTCGTGACTTTTGTAGCTTATCCACATGGACTATCATGCAAATCGTATGCATGCGGCTGGGCTTGCCAGTCCCCCTTAGAGTAACGATAAACAGGGACAGGGAAGTGTTCCTCCACTCTGGATTTGTGTTCCGTTTCTTGTACCCATGCTGTGTGGCTCACAACCAGTGTTACCTCCAGCTCCCGAGGATTCAAGCCTCCTTCTGGTAGGCGTCCTTTGAGGGTACCTACATGCACAGATGCATACAGGAACACGCACACACATACATCTCGAAAATATCTTAAAACTTCACATATGCCTGTCTCAGGCCATTTAAGTATTAACGTAACAAGGGGCTAAGAAATCTATAAAGAATAAGGGTTTGTTTTAAATAGTGCTGGTGCCTGGGAAAATCAAGCCCAAGGCAGGAACAGGTTAGGACGCGGTCTCTCTACCTCCCGGATGCCACTATGAACATGCATGCCCTCAAAAACAGAACTGTAATGTTGTCACGGGAGAGAAGAAAAGGAGTGAGAAAGGAAAGGAAGAAAGAAAATAAACCACTTTTGGAAGCCTTTTTAATAGGACCATTAATCTCTATGACCTCCCTGCGTCTTACTGGGCACCTCTCTTCACATTTTCCATCCCATAAATGACATGTTCAGACAACAGCCACTCGTGTTGGCACTTTCCGAAAACTCATCTCCCGTGCCATTTAATCCTTCTTTCCCTGCACGAAGATCTACTCAGGCTGATGCTACTGCAGCAGCAAAATACTGTCAACAGCGGCTCAGTGTTAAATGTCAAACGCAGCGGGCAGGCGTGGGCAAGGGCATCCACCAAGACTGTGAACTCATACGGTTTTAAGCACAGCTGTGTGAATTATTTACATGGTCACTGATGGGATCAGAGCTCTACTTTCTATTGAAAGTGTGTGGGTTTTGAGGTGACATTGAGAAAGTGAGAGAAAGCCATCTTGGCATGGACCTCTCCTTGTGTATACGTGGTTTCAGCCACTTGCTTCAATACGAGCACATCTCTTTAATATTAGTAGAAATAATTAACGAAGCCTGTAACTGGCTAAGACAGTAGAAATCCGAGGGACGTCTAGTGCATCTTCCATAAACCTGTTAAAGTTGATCCTGTGAGACAGCAGGGGTCCTTTCAAACTGGGAAGGACAGGACAGAGGGTCTCCTGTTTGAAGCCAGTATCTGACTGAGGGCAACCTGCAGATTGTTCTGTGTTCACTGCTGCTCATCTGCTTACTCAGCTCAATCATATAGAGTCCAACCTCCTACACAATAACCCTCCTACCAAGCTTCGATTCTCCTCCTCCCTCCTCCCCTATCCCTCCCCTCTCCCCCATCTCTTCCTTCTCCTCCTCCTCTTCCTCCCCTCTTCTTCCTCTTCTTCCCTCTCTACCTCCTCCTCCACCAGCACCATCCCCTCCTCCTCCTCTCCCTCTATCTCTCCCTCCTCCTCCACCTCCTCCTCTATCTCCTCCTCTTCCTCCCCCCTTCTTCTCTTCCTCCACCTCCTCCTCTCTGTCCTCCTTCTTCTCTCTCTTCTCCTTCCTCTCTCTATCCCTCCCTTCCTACCCCTTTCTCTTCTTCCAGCTCCTTCTTCTTTCACTTCCTTCTACTTCCTCCTCTCTTCCCCTCCCGTTTCCCTTCTTCTCTTCCTTTTTGTAAGACAGTGTTTCATATATCCCAGGTTGACCCTAAGTTTACCATGTAGCCAAGGCTGACCTTGAACTTCTAATTCTTCGGCCTTTACCTCCAATTGCTGAGATTACTGCCCTACCCCAACACACCAGCTCTCTTAGTGCTAGAAATCAATCCCAGGATTTACGGCATCCTGAGCAAGTGCTCTACCAACTAAGCTATAGCCTCATCCAAGGAAGCTACTGCGAAATATAAATATGAGACAGGTCCTTTAAAAACACTTCATATTGCTAGTGTGAAATTAGAAAATTATAGTTAGTGTCAAATTTTGCTTTTTTTTTAGAAGGAAACTTAAAAGTCTCCTTACCAGGCCCCTATATTCCCAAAGTACCCCACCCTTAGGCAGATGCGACTGGCTTGAATCCCTCCCTCCATGGTCTTTAGCAGGTCTATTGTATTTTACAACTTTCATAGAGTACCATGCTTTTTTTTTTTTTTTTTTTTTTTACAATTTTCAAACAGTAAATTTTAGAAGTCATATTAATCACACAAAATGACATATAAGAAAACCCGAAAACACACTGAGTCTATATATGTAATCCTTTGAATGTATGCTATCTTTGAAAGCTAACTTTCTAACCACCTTTGTGAGACACAGTTGGATTATCACAGCTACCATTACTTGGTGAAGCTGTCTCTTCCAGTTTAAAAATATTGATTAAAATGACAGTGCATTCTGCCCACATCTGTTCTTGTGAAAAATAACCCTCTAACGCTCCATGGTTGGCAGTGTCTGGAAGGCAGCCAGTGCCCACAGGGCAGCTGCCTCAGGCCATCCAGAGACCGGTTAGCAGAACCTTGGTGCACGGAGCTCCCTCAGGCCCAGCGCTACCAGGAGCTGGCTTCGGTTCACCTCTAGGGTCAGAAAACAAAATTGAATGTCGTGCCTGTAGGGAAGGCGGTTCCTCTCCAAGGCCATTCCTCCTGGCAGCCCATTTGTTACTTTCCTGCTCCATTCAGCCTTGTGGGCACTTGGAGCTACAGCCTTTGCAGAAGACAGATAAGATAAAAATAAGGCAGTTTTTGACTAGACATGTCAGTACCTGTGCTACTCACTATAGCAATGGATACTTGTTGCCTCAAAAGCATAATTGCATTTACATGAAAAGTTCTTTATGAGGCTGACATCTGTATGTAAAGCCAATGCTCTCGACACTGATGACTTCTAAAGTAGGACTTAAGTTTAACTTATAATTTACTATTTAAATGGGACTTTAATTTTTGAATACACAGACTTTTATTATATTTCTTTTTAACATACACATTTATATTATTACACATGAATAAAATAAACTACATACAGCAGGAAGAACCACGAGACAGTCAGGAATTATATAAATGCTACATTCGTAGTGATTTGGCTATTTCTATTTGGCAAACTTGAATTAAACATCTTTCCTATCTTGTTGGGTCTAAACTTCTGAATGAAGATCAGTATCTATCATATCTCATCTTATTAACTTAAAACATCTATCTTAACCTAAATACATCTTAACCCCTAAACAACTAAGCTTAATTGTAAGACTAAACTATCTGGTCTTCAACCCCCCAGCAGAGACTTGAGAAAGAATAAAACTTAAATACCTGAGTGACCCAGAAGTGCAGGTTAGCATACTACCCAACAGCTCACTTTATTTTATTGAAGGTGACACCTCCCTCCAGTACAGCCTGTCTCTGTAATTACCATCAGTCACTGTCATCACATCTGGCATAGTTCACACTGTCCTTGACTGATCATCATCCCAAACCTAGGAACAAACAGGCTCATCCCGAGCGAAGCTGCTCTGGACCTCGCTTTTCCCTCCAGACACACCAGCTAATCCTGTAACATTTACCAAACACTGACTCCACCAAGGCCCTCACTTTAGGCTCCAAGACCCAGTCCTGAAGGAGGCAGACAGAGGTCCTGCCTTCAAGAGGCTCTTCTTTCTCCAGACAAGGAGCTGTGCTAACACGTGCTTGAGGTGGCTGCAGGAGGCGTCAAGACAAGGGAGAGGTTAGAGGTGTTGGGATTCAGAGATCCTGTAGGCACCTGATGGGGGGGCTGGGGTGAGGAGGGCAGCACCATTCGGATACACCGTGTAGTTCGCAGTATAACGCTGTGCCGTTAACGTCTGCGCCACTGTGTTGTTGTAGTGTGACCCCCGAGGGCCCTCAGCACTGGCTCAGGACAGAACAACTGCTTTCTTTCCCTGACTTTCTTACTAATGCATCTCATTTGGATAAATTCATTTAATATCTCAACTATATGTGGCCAAGACTGATTGCTCACAATATTAAAGCCGCAGTGAGGAGGCTAAAGAGATGTCTTTAGAGGCCTGGTTTCTCTCCTTGAGGACCCAGGTTTGGTTTCCAACACCCACATGGCTGCCCTTTTAAACTCCATTTTCAGGGCACGATGCCCTCTACTGGTAAGTGAGGTACTGCATGCAAGTGGTGCACAGACATGAAGGAAAAACCACAGTAATACAGTTGAAAAGAACCTATAAATGCACACAGCTATCAGAAGAACGTCTGTGTAAATCCTACCTCAACTAATGACAGCAAAGCTTTCTTCATTGGTAATTTGCTTGCTCTGTTAAAACCAACCCTAAAGTCTTTGAAGCATGTCCATGCTACACACAGGCATCGTTACAGTTCACAAACGTGTAGAACATGGCGTTAATTTATATCAGAACATGAGAGAAATTAAAACTGTGATTTATTCCGGGAAATCCATTGATTAGCCACGGCTTAAGAAGATGTAGCTATACCTGCTTTCCCCCACTACAGGCAAATTGCTTATTTTTTTAAAATGTCCCACAATTTAACAAAAACAGAATCTTTAAAAATGAAGCACAATGTGATGTTTATTTGGATTGCCAACTTAGTAGGATGCAGAGACCCATCAGGAGCTAGGCGTGGACTGAGGCCTTGGATCGATCAAAAAGGAGACAATGAAGCAAGTGATGGCATTCCTTGCTCTTTGTTTCCTGGTGGCGGATGCAGTATCACCGCTGGTCTCAAACTCCTCACCATGACGAGCAGTGCCCTCTAACTGAGAGCCAAGGTATAAACCCTTTCTCCCTTGAGCTGCCTTTGTTGGTGTATTTTATCAGAGCAACAGAACAGTAATTAAGATGCACATTCACTGAGACATAACTTACACACGGTGAAGTTCACCGATTTAAAGCACGATGGTCTAGTAGACATAGATGTGTGGCTGTCACTGCACTTGAATTTTAGGACATGCTGATCAAGCCTTCCAGATAACTTTTGTCTGCCAGTGGTCACCCGCTGAGGTACAGACACCTATTGCTCTACTTCTGTCTGTATTTCCTCTTCTGGAGATTTCATTTAAGTAATGTGGTAAAATATTACTGTCTTGGGATTGGTGTCTTTCAATTCAGTAGTATGTATCATCAGGATTCATGCATGCTGTAGGTAGTATCAGAAACTCATTCCACACCATGTCCGTGCCTGCATGTCATCTTCAGTGGTCCTCCCTCATTCATGTTGCTTCCATTTTATGGCTGTGATAAAATAATGTTCTACAAACATTCATATAAATGTTTTCAATATGGATGCTTTCCCTTCACTTTTCTTGGGTGCATGTAAAGCAATAGAATTTCTGGGTGGCTGTTTCTTTAAAAAAAAAATAGATACTAAGAACTTGTCGCATATTTTAGAAACTTTATTAGGAAAGTTAGAACGGCTGAGTGTTGTAACACGAGGAAAGGAGGAAACTGAAGGTCCTGGGTCACCAGTTTCCAAATGAGTAAAATGCGTAAGTTTTCTTTTCCTGGAAGATAAAAGAAGAAGGAGGAGGAGGAGGAGGAGGAGGAGAAGAAGAGCCCCCTCCCTCAGCCCTGAATTGGTGCATAGACATCATGAAGCTGTCTACCAGAGGGGAGACCATTATTGGGGGACAAGATAGAAGTTTGTGCTGAGCTGTGTGGGCTTAAGCATCTTCCTAGAGATTTCCCAGTCAGTGGCTGTGAGATGATTCTACACATTTAGCTGGAATGTGCAGCAAAAAGGAAGCAGGGAAGACTCTCTACATTTACTTAGTCTACAGGGTCTTTGTTCATCAGCCTCAGCAGAGGTCTGGGTAGTTTAAATGCTACACACCTTGGTCTCTTCCTGACAGAGTAAAGCAGGTCATGGGAGGGGAAAAATCATCACAGGCCACTCGAGCAGGTCACATGTTTAGAACATACATCCTGTTTCTTTCTGTTTCTTTATCACAAGCTTGTCACAAATGCCCCAGTTTTCAGTTCCTGTAAGGCAGGGAAGGCAGACGCCCTCAAGGGAAAGACTCACAGGCCTGGTCAAGTTCTCACTCTTTTTAGTATGAACACTTTGCTATACAGTCATGTTGTTTGGCCCTCAAATTGCTTTACTTTCTTGACACTAGATATTTTTCAAATTATGTCATTGGGTTTATTGAAATAAGTGTAGATGCATTAGAATTCGTTGTTGGATAGATTATCGAGAGCCAAGTAAGAAGCCAGCAGGGGGGAACGGCTGGGTTAACAAGGAGGTAAAAACACAACACAAATTGTCTGTTATGCTCCCAGGATGCACCACCCACTCGTGCCCTGTCTGAGACGTTTTCCACACCACCCACTCTAGGCACCACCTTCTCATTCAAAACCCTGATTTATACATGAAAAGGTATTAGCCCGAGGATTAAGAAAAACAGAAATAATGTACACTATGCAATGCTATTGAAAAGCACCATCTATCATGACTGGAACATTTTACAAGAATATTTGGTTCCTGCTGAGAGCACGCGAAGCATTTTTGTTGTTGCTCTGTGATGCTTTAGGGCAGTGGTTCTCAGCCCTCCTAAGGCTGCACCCCTTTGATATAGTTCTTCCTGTTGTGGTGATGCCCCTCCCCCCACTATAAGATTATTTTTGTTGCTACTTCACAGCTGTGATTTTGCTACTGTTATGAATGGTAATGTAAATACGTGTCTTTTTCACTGCCTCAGGGGACCCCTCTGAAAGGGCCCTTCAATCCCCAGAGAGTGAGTGCCCCCCAGGCTGAGGAGCGGCTCTAGGGGGTGAATATCCCAGAAAATTCTACAGTCTATTAAATCCCAAACCATTAGAGCATCGTCTCAATCTGAACATTTGCATCTTTGAGGTTGGTCATAAATACTTCAAGCAAATGAGCGGTAGAAGGAGATTACTAATATTTACCGTGGCCATGCATATTAACACATGCATATATTAATATATTTGTATACTAATTGCATAATGTAATATAATATATTATACTTGAAAGTGTAATAGCAGAATCGTTGATTAAAATCCTAATGAATTAAAGTCATTTCAATGATAAAATGTGAGTTGAGCTGTCTGTGGGGTGGGAGCTCTGGCACTCACCAGGTCTGGGTTCTTTAGCAAATCCTTCCACTCTCTCAAATCCCAAGTTTTCATCAGAGTAAGATGAATCAGAAGTTCCCCACTAAGGGTAAAATGCAGACATAGGTGTCTTGATCTCATCATCCTTCGAATTAATTCTACTTTTCTTATAACAGTTTGTCAACAAGGCCCAGAACAGGTAAATATTTAAAGTAAGAAGCTACCCGGGTAATTGTACCTATGAGCCCAGAGATGCTTTGAGTTACTGTCAAATTGATACAATCTAGAATCATCTAAGGAAGGTTCTCAGAGAGAAATTCTCTGGCCACATTTGGCTTGTGGGCATATTCTGGGAGATTTTCTCGGTTACACTAATTGATGTAGGAAAACCAAGCCCCCTTTGGGCAGCGTCATTCCTTAGGCAGGGGGGTCCTGTACTACATGGAGGGACCCTGCACTACATGGATGGGACTGAGAATTGGCAGGCATACATGCGTTTCTCTCTACTCTGGAGATGTAACTTAGCTATTTCAAGGTCCTGCCTTGACATCCTTGCAAGAATGGATGTGGCGGAACAAACTCTTTCTCCCATAAATTGCTTTTTGTCAGGGTATTTTATCACAGCAATGGAAATGAAACTAGGACAGTGGCCCAAATGTCACAAGTCTCCAAGAGGAGACCAACCACATCAGCCTCAGAGACAGAGAACAGTGTGGAAAAGTAAAAGGCCGGAAAAGAATAACTTCTGTGCCCAACTTCAACTAAGACTTATTTCTGTTAGAGAACACCACGAAAATCAGCACAACATAAAAATGAGTGATTATTTTCAGATTGTACTCCAACAAACTAGATCTTAGCAGCTCTTAAATGAAATTACAAATTACGTATTTGTTTCCAAAAACGAATTGGATTTTGTTTCATATACAAACAGTCTCAAACGTAGAAGTTTGGTGCCCTGTTTATGTACGCATGAGCTGTGCAGGACATGTATGAATACATGTGTGTACATTTAGTAATTTTATAACTGCATGTCCTGGACTGTCTTACATAATCATGCAGAGGCACGCTCAGGCACCCCAGGATGTCCTGCAGATTTCAGTCTGGCTTATCAGATCATATGGACACCTCTGTTGTCACAAGTTTAATGCTTTTATTCTAGGAAAATGGAACAATTTTTAAAAAGGTTAAGTAGTTAAGGAACTGCAGAACAGTTTACTGTGACTGAGTTCTCAACAATGAAGAGCTTAAGCGGGAAAAGGTGTCCTAGCAAGTGGTTTGAACCTGGATGCAAGGTTTTCTGAGCAAGCTGTTGTTTTTGGAATCACTCAAGCTCTGGTCGGTTTGTCCCTGAACAATATCTTCTTCCCATAATGCCTGCCTCTAACCTCTAACCTCTAACCTCTAACATTTCACCCAAGTTTCAGTATTATTTACTGTGTGGAGTTTTACTTATTTTCTTTCACCACTACCTAGAGAAAATGTGAATAACACAGGAAGAACACTACCTCTCATTGTTTGCACAGATTTCCTTACCACTGTCAGGAGGGCATCTTTAAGCTGAATCTAAAAGAGATCTAAAATTTCCAAGGAATGATTAGTTTATCTACACTTAAGTTTGTTCTATTTTCCTGAAATGCAGTCTGTATTGGTGCAGTCAGAGTAGGGGTGTGCTGACACCCCTAAGTGGTGACATTCCTGCCTAGTTCCTGCTCCGACTTATTGGGAGAATCAGCAGTGAGGCTCAGCAGCTTCCCTGATCCCCAGAAGCATCTCCTCAGAAGAAAGCAGAAGAGAAGATGGGAAGGATCCCAAGTAAACCCACAACTGCAGGTCTGATGTCACCGTCATCAGAATTCACTGTCATCAGATGAACCAGTCAGGGAAAATCAACGTCAGAACCAATGGAAAGAAAGCACCTTACTTCCAGCAGATGCCCAAGACATCACAAAATAAAGCAGAATTTTATCAAGAACTTAGAATTTCTCGGACTCCTGTCAAATATTTACAACGACCTGCATGCATCCTGTGAATCTATAGGTAAAGAGGCAGTTAAAGGAGAAAACAGCTGCTGTTTCTGGCATTCTGGCCACGCCTTCAGCCTATAGTGCAGCTCTGACGTCCATTAATGAATACCATTTCACAGAAATCAGACCAGAAGTGGCCAGTATGGCCACAGTGAGTCAGAAGAGGCCAGCGTGGCCACAGTGAGACAGAAGAGGCCAGCGTGGCCACAGTGAGACAGAAGAGGCCAGCGTGGCCACAGTGAGACAGAAGAGGCCAGCGTGGCCTCAACATCAACATTATTTGAGCTGACAAAGAATCAAGGATCTCTCCGCTGGCCCATATAAGCAAGCAACCACTGCTGTGGCAGACTATAGTCTTCTCAACTTTAGGACTTCGGAAATCCCCACTCAGAGATACCCACCCCGCTTCTGTGTGATTCTCAGAAGCACCCAACCCAGAACAGATTTCTACTCTTAACCCTTCCTCTCGTTGTATAACACGTATGACGTGGCCTAAATCCTATAACAAAACATCCCAACACCCATGCTCTGATAACTCTCCATTTTCCAGAATGCATTGTCCCTTACTTCTGCCGCAATGGCATCATTAGCTGGCAGGCGATGACACAGAAAATCTGAAGCCATTTCAATACCAAGTGACACAATTATCATTATCCAAAGTAAGCCCCAAGCCCTGGTGTTTGATCACATGCACTTTGGATGGCTGGATCCTGCTGTGGCCCAGTGCTGGCTACTTCTAAAGCTCGGTTTATGTAATACGCATTGGAGCCGCACTTGAATACAGATGCACAGGAAGTCAGAGTCGAGGGAAGTCAAGCGACCTGGTGGAAGGAACGTGGAAGACAGCTACCTAGAAGGGAGACTTCACTGGCACACAGAGGACCAGAGGGCCATGCTACAGTGTCGCTGTTAGTCCCAGGCATGCGCTGGTCTGGCCCACAGAGTGGTAACAAGTAATCTAAGCATGCACAGTCTGAATGCTTCACATACGTTAGCAGACCTTAACAACATGGTGCATCTAGAACTATGAAGTTTTTGCCAGGTATGTGTGTGAAGTGCATGTGTGAATGCGTGTTGTCTGTGCACGCATGTGAGTACAAGCTAGATGCATGAATGTAGAAGCCTGAGGGTGACTTTGGGTGTTCTCAGATGCCCCCCTTTACTTACTGAGGCAGGGGCTCTGGCTGAAGTTGAAGTTTGCTAGTTCCAGCTAGTCTAGCTAGCCAGCTTGCCTGGGGATCCCCTGCCTCTGTCCCCTGACTGCCGGGATTGCTCATGGCTACCATGTCTGCACGGCTTTTCACCTGGGGCTCAAGGCATCAGATCTGACTCTCAGGTTTGCACAGCAAGCCCCTTCCCTCTCCCCAGCTCCGGATAGCCACGTTACTTACTCTTTACGAACAGGATCGGCAGAAAGTTATGCGTTCCTGCTAAGGTGTCATGGCTCTAACCAGCATTCACAAACAGTGAAACTGTGCCGCTGTCTGCTGGTGGTATTTATTCATTTCATCTCGTATGTTGAAAGTCGGCTAAAACCATGACATGACTTAATATGCTATGGCACTGGGGCTCTGTTTTGTGGTGTTGGTGGTGTTAAGTGTTAAGCGTGTGTAGTGTGTGGACTGTTGTCTCTAAAGGGAGATACCTGAGCCTCACATTGCACTGATGAGGTCATGATTAAGAAAAGCTTGGTCCTTTCAAGACCCAAAGGTTCCCAGTGTAAGTGTAAGGTCACTACTACAGCGAATAAGTAACAAGCTCTGCGTGAAATGCTAAAGATCTGATGGGTGACTTCTTGTAACTAAACACCAAAAGGTATTAGCTGAACTTGTTTAAAGTCGATTTGTTTTTCAACAACCTTATTCTTCAATACGTCATCACCAAGAAACGCTTTGTGGAAGGACGGACTTACCAGGACTTGTAAAAGAATCCGAAGCTCTCTGTGGCACCAGGGCTGCGAGGCAGTTACTGATTCTGCCTACTGGCCATTCATCACCGTTTAAGATGTTGTGTGGCAGGGACTTTACGGTTTTGCTAAGCGAGTTAGTGTTGTTATTTGACCCTTTTAGTTTGAAAACTCCAAATGGCCTGCTCTTTGCGAGCTCTTCTACCATGAATCTATCCAGCACCTTCCCCAGGCATTCAGCCACAGTTACTTCTTCCCTCTGAGGAGACTACGCTGTGAGAAGCAGCCTCTGTCTTTGGTTTTCCTTTGTAGCTGGGTTAATTAAGGCTGTCTTTGTACTGGGGGAGGGACTCGCCTCTCAGCAATGACGGATGGAAGCTGACAATAAGGAAAAAGGAACATTGCTTCACACCCACGTAAATGCTGGGGCTCTGAGCAGAGGGGTCTGTGGGTCCGCCGCCCATTCTGTTCCCGCTTTAGGACGTGCCAGGGCCTCTGGGAGAACAACTGGGGAGCTCCTGAGGGCAGACATGCTAAACTAGGGAGCAAACCGGGCCTGCAGAATCCTGGAGTATACCACCATAAATAAGAAGGCTTCAAGCTGAGCTAAGAACGGCAGCTGCTGTCTGTCCTCCCTTCACTTTCCTAAGAACTGCACTTAGGTGAGTAAAGGCAGAAGGCACCTGTGCACTGTGCTCCCGGGACTAACCCTGCAGAGAGCTATAGACCCCTGCTTTCTGCAGAAAGTTCCAAAGGACTCGCAGTAATGGGCTTTATTAACCAGCCATTATCTGTCATTTATTTACTTTCCACACTTGCTTCCTTGAGAGATCCAAAGCCTGTTCTCTTTATCTTGCCACTTCTCTGAAAATGCACCACTTCATGCCAGAGACGATCTCTATAAAGCAGATCTCAACACCACCTCCTTGATAGCCTTCCATCAATAGCTCCTGGAAAGAACCATACATTGCAATGAGACCCATGTGTTTTCCTCTTGTTAGCTGGTCTTTGCAACCAGGGAAAGGTTGAAATTAAGAACCTATGGGCTAAGGGAAGAAATTATAGTTCTCCCTCATCATCCCCAGGCAAGTGGGCTGTGCAAGGCACCACAGCCAAGAGATCACGGGGTATTGACCAGTGGGCAATGGCTCATCTTGTGACTGATAGACTCTGAAATGAGGATTTTCTTTGTTTTCTTCTTCCTTCCTTCCTTCCTTCCTTCCTTTATTTTATTTTATTTTTTAATTTTGTTGGGTTGTGTTTTCATTTGGCTCAGGATAAGAGCCTTGAAACCTTCAAATCACTCCAAGTTCATGGGTCATTTTGAACATCAATAAAATTAACTATCTGACACTTTGAACTTGAAACTGATCCATATGAGTGTACATAACTTTAGCCGGGCAATGGGATTGGTTAAGAAGAGTTGCACCATCCACGGTGGTGGTGTGGAAGAGGAAGCCATTTTCACTTACTGAGTCCTGCTTTCCTTTGTTCGAGGTTTAAGAGACTCCCTTAATCTGATAGAGCAAGTTGAACTTCACATTCGAACCATGGTTTGTCAAATATGAAGGCTACATTCTTACCCCAGCCTCTTAGCTTTCAACCCTAATGTAGCCAAGGCACCAGTCGGGTGATGAGATACAAAGTTGTTAGGCTGAGAAACCACAGAGCTTCCGTAGGGAGTCCATATGGCCTTGGTGCTAGCATGTGTTTCCTGTAGGCGGTATAGACGGAGTCGCTACTACCAGAGTCACAGGTGTGTGCTCCAGGAACGTCAGGTGACACCCGGTCAGGGTTCACAAGGTCATCCTTAATATTTCTGAGTCACAGTTTGTTCATTTGCAGAACGTTATACGTAGATGCTCACCTGAAATGGGAAGTTGGCTCACCGTATAAAGGCACAGTGTAGCCACTGCAGAAACCCCTCCTAAGCAAGTGCCCATCTTTTAGATGTGTGAGGGGCCAGTCCCTGGCTTCTTAACATTTGTGATGACATCAGAAGTATTAGGCACAGGAAGAAGTTTGAGGGAAAGAGGGTTAGGATTAGTGGCAGACATCATCAGCAATTTATCTCTGGAGCCAGTATAAGCTGGTGATCATTACAGAGCACAAGAGAACTCACGGTGCCAGGCACCATGTAGGGCAGAATTTTTTTGTTTTGTTTTTGTTTTTGTTTTTTGAGACAAGGTTTCTCTGTGTAGCCTTGGCTGTCCTGGACTCACTTTGTAGACCAGGCTGGCCTCAAACTCACAGTGATCTGCCTGCCTCTGCCTCCTGTGAGCCACCAAGCCTGGCTTGTAGGGCAGAATTTAAAAGCATTAATGCACTTAGTCCTTAGGAACGTTCACACAGTAGCTGTTACCCTGACTCCACACGGTGGGAAAACAAGTGGCGAATAAAGCAGAGAAACTTGCCTGGGATGTGATACACTTGTCATTAGCAAGGACTAGGTTGAAACCACCTCCATCTGGCTGCAAAGCTCCCATTCACAGCTGTTACAACTGTCACTGGTAACAAAGTGTTGTTATGCAGCCTTGTAAGGCAGCCGCCACAATGGTTTGACACAGCACAGCCCCGAACACAGTCAGTACATTGGGGGCCTTGCTTCATCACCTCTTCATCGCCATCCACTGAGCCCTGGGAGTCCCTCATTTCCAATGCTGGGCAGCTGGCCTCTAGAGGGGAGCCATGGTAGAAATGGGCCTGCTGCTCTCACTGTGTGAAGACAGGCTAGGAAGAAGAAATAATCCCAGATATTTAAGGTTGAAAGAGAAGGTAGCCCTACTGATTTAGAAGGAATTGTACCCTCGGCATGGTCTCTGGTATAAAAGGAGCTAAGGAAGATTCACAGAAAGGGCAATGAATGGGGTATTTTTGGCTAAGTAGAATGTGATGAAAAGTGTGACACATTTTCAGGATGGCCCAACTGGGTGATTCTAACAATAAAGTGAAAATATTCTTTCTGAAGCTGTTGGGCATTGCCTGCAGGATTTTAAGACAGAAAAAAAGAGGCTTGACAGAGTGCTTGTGAAATGAATGAGTCACAAGGGTTTTGTTGACCTGCAGGATTTTAAGAAGATTAAAAAACAAAACAAACAGTCTTGGTGGAGCTCTTATGAAATGACTGGGGCAGAGAGGCTCTGACTTTGGCAAATGGGGTCATCCCCTGGAGGATTCGAAATGCAGGGCTGTCCTGGGAATCTGGGAGAACCTGTGTTGCTCCAGGTTGAAGGAAGCCTTTACTTACAATGTGCTTCTCTCTCTTTCCTTCCTCCCACTCCCTCACCTCCCTTCGCCTCTTCTATCTATCTATCTATCTATCTATCTATCTATCTATCTATCATCTACCATCTATTTCTCGTCTATTTATCTGTCTATCATTTATCATCTATCTATCCATCAGTCTATCATCTATCTTCTATCTATCTATCATCTATCTATCTATCTATCTATCTATCTATCTATCTATCTACCTGTTTGTCTATCATCATCATCATCATCATCATCATCATCATCTCTTCTTAGCTACCACGACCTCATCAAATTTAATTCATAATGTCCTATGTAAACGTTCTGCCTTGACACAAGCCCACAGTAAGGAGGTGGCCAACCACGGGACAAGACTTCCGGAACCAGAACCCACCACCACCTTTTAAGTCTACTTGCCCAGGTGCGCTGTCTCACTGATGCGAAACAACTGAGATATTTTCTTCAAACACAGCACATACCATCCAATGAACAGGGGGGTTCATTTAATTTCATAGCTAAACTTAACTTTTTGGGATTTAATTAAAGCGTGCTGCTTTCATAATTAACTTCCAGCCTCCAGGTACTATGACATAAACAATTTAAGAAATATTATGTGAACAGCAATCACATTTTAGAAAAATAAGTCACGATTGTGTCTGCTCTATTATAAGAACAGTTCAAACTTGGAATGAGTACACTCATGTTCCTATTCTTCATTTTTGGAGGTTTTAGGTTTTTTTAAGCGTGTGAGTGTTTGGCCTGCACATGTGCACCATGTCTGTACAGTGACTGTGGGAGCCAGAGGAGTCCGTCAGAGGCCCTAGAACTGGAATACATGTGCTGATATGAACCCAGTTCTTCTGGAAGAGCAGCAAGTTCTTGTAACCACTGAGCAGTGCCTCCAGAACCTATTCCTACCCTGGAATCCAATCAGTGGCCACGGGATTCCTGGCCAAGCATGAGGTCCTAGGAAGCTTTCTCTATGTAGAGGCAACGTTGCAAAACTCAATGCAAGTCCTGCAGTAAACTCTAGACTTAAGATGTTGCAATTTTCATTGTTTTGCGTGAGTTTTGAAGGTTTTACAATGAAGGTCTCGTGAGAGTTAGGCTATAGCAGTACCTGTGGAAAGCCTGTGGAATTCTTCCATGACTTGGAAATACATAGTAAGAGGATTCTTAACTCCCTATTTCTTAAATTTTGAAACTTTTAGGTGAATTTGTATATGGGTGGGTATGTATATGCATGTGTAGGTGGTTTCAGTATGTATGTAAAGTATGTATATGTGTGCACGGTGTAGGATTGTGTATATGTGAGTGTGTTTATATTTATGTGTGTGTTCATGATGTGTGTTTATATATGTGTATACTATATGCACATGTGGATATAGGTATCTGTGTTAGTGTATGTGTGTCTACTGCTCTTGAAAGGGTGTATTCTGTTTAGTATAAAACATGTTCTAGCTGGGTGTGGTGGGATACACCTGTAATCTCATCATTCAGAGAGGCAGAAGCAGGTGGATCTCTGTGAGTTCGAGGCCAGCCTGGTCTACAAAATGAGTCCAGGACAGCAAAGGCTACACAGAGAAAGCTTGTCTTGGAAAAATATTCAAAGTATACTTTTAAAAACCTGTTAGAACTTTGTGTAAGATAGGGAAAACTAAAAGAAAAGGGGAAAAAAACCACTGAAACAAACTGTGGCCAAGAGTGTACAAGGTCAACCCCTCCTGTACTGGTGTCCACTCAAGAACACAGCCTGTAGTTGGGGGAACATCAAATGGGCAAGAGTGGTTGAAAAAAATCTTAGGTGGAAATCAGGACAAAAATACAAACAAAGCTAGAAAATGCACTCCATTCTTCAAATGTAGGGAAAAGTGAAAAAAAGAAAGCAAATGGTTGTTGAGCTTGATGGAGAGAGGTTTATGCTTTCCTGTGAAAAGGTATTTTTTGTTGTTGCTATTGCTTGTTTTCATGTTAAAGAATCAGATATTGGCGTGTGAGGAAGAAAGGCATTCCAGTTGATAAGCTAAAAGAGTCTCAAGTAAATATGAGTAAGGTAGGTTTTCTGACTTGGCTGTAGCTACATCCAGTTGTTCGCCCTTTTCTGCTTAGCAAGTTCAGGTGTTAGAATTCGGGGCACCGAGGCCTAGGCAAGGGTAGGAGCAGATTTCCTGAGATGGGTGAGGAGAAGTTTGAGAGTCTCATCTGTGCGCTCCAGAAGAAAAGGGGTGCGTCTAACAGCACTTGGAGAGACAAGGATTTTCATCTCACTCTCACGCCAATGAGGCTTATAGGTGGCAGTCCCTGGCAGAAAACCTCGAGGCTCTCAGTATGCAGGGAACAGAGCAGGGAGGCAGCCATGGCTGGATGCACTCAGTGTGTGTCCTAAGATGCCGACTGCTTTTGGAGCAGCCATGAGGCAATGCGAGATGCTTTCGCGTAGGAAGCAGTATTGATCCATACATACTCAGAGGGGTCTTTCACTGCCTAAGGCTAAATAATTGAGAGTTTCTGTGGGTACAGCAAGTTTGTACATTTAATTATGTGGGGGCCTCATCAGAAATTCTGATTTTCAGGCAGAGTGTCCTAAACAAATCTGAGAACACTTTGATAGCACAGGCCTCCATCTGGGAGAGTGAATGTGAAGTGTGTTTATGCAAGGGGAAGGACCGGGGTGACTCTGGGAGGGTAAGAGTTCGCGAGCAGAACCAGAGGAAGGCCTAGCAGAGCAGCCTGTGCGGGAGAGAAACTGGGATGATTGCGGGGCGGAAAGGATATAGGACACACCGTGGGCGGGCATAGACACACTGTGGGCGGGCATAGACACACCGTGGGTGGGCATAGACACACCGTGGGCGGGCATAGACACACCGTGGGCATAGGAACACTGTGAGCGGGCATAGGAACACTGTGGGCATAGGGACACTGTGGGTGGGCATAGACACACCGTGGGCGGGCATAGACACACCGTGGGTGGGCATAGACACACCGTGGGCATAGGAACACTGTGGGCGGGCATAGGAACACTGTGGGCGGGCATAGGAACACTGTGGGCATAGGGACACTGTGGGTGGGCATAGGGATACTGTGGGCATAGGAACACTGTGGGCATAGGGATACTGTGGGTGGGCATAGGGATACTGTGGGTGGGCATAGGGATACTGTGGGTGGGCATAGGGATACTGTGGGTGGGCATAGGGATACTGTGGGTGGGCATAGACACACTGTGGGGGGGCATAGACACACCATGGGTGGACATAGACACACCGTGGGCATAGGAACACTGTGAGCGGGCATAGGAACACTGTGGGCAGGCATAGGAACTCTGTGGGCATAGGGACACTGTGGGTGGGCATAGGAACACTGTGGGCATAGGAACACTGTGGGGCATAGGGATACTGTGGGTGGGCATAGGAACACTGTGGGCATAGGAACACTGTGGGCATAGGAACACTGTGGGTGGGCATAGGAACACTGTGGGTGGGCATAGGAACATTATGGGCATAGGAACACTGTGGGCATAGGAACACTGTGGGCATAGGAACATTGTGGGTGGACATAGGAACACTGTGGGCATAGGAACACTGTGGGTGGGCATAGGAACACTGTGGGCAAGCATAGGGACACTGGGCATGGACACACTGTAGGCGGGCATAGGAACTCTGTGGGCATAGGGACACTGTGGCGATAGAAACACTGTGGGCATAGGAACTCTGTGGGCATAGGGACACTGTGGGCATAGGGACACTGTGGGCATAGGGACACTGTGGGTGGGCATAGGGACACTGTGGGTGGGCATAGGGACACTGTGGGTGGGCATAGGGACACTGTGGGCATAGGGACACTGTGGGTATAGGGACACTGTGGGTATAGGAACTCTGTGGGCATAGGAAACTCTGTGGGCATAGGTATACTGTGGGTGGGCATAGGAACACTGTGCGCATAGGGACTCTGTGGGCATAGGGACACTGTGGGCATAGGGACTCTGTGGGCAAGCATAGGGACACTGTGGGCAGGCATGGACACACTGTAGGCGGGCATAGGAACTCTGTGGGCATAGGGACTCTGTGGGCATAGGGACACTGTGGGCATAGGGACACTGTGGGCATAGGGACACTGTGGGTATAGGAACTCTGTGGGCATAGGAACTCTGTGGGCATAGGGATACTGTGGGTGGGCATAGGAACACTGTGCGCATAGGGACTCTGTGGGCATAGGGACACTGTGGGCATAGGGACTCTGTGGGCAAGCATAGGGACACTGTGGGCAGGCATGGACACACTGTAGGCGGGCATAGGAACTCTGTGGGCATAGGGACTCTGTGGGCATAGGGACACTGTGGGTGGGCATAGGGACACTGTGGGCATAGGGACACTGTGGGCATAGGGACTCTGTGGGCATAGGGACACTGTGGGTATAGGAACTCTGTGGGCATAGGGACACTGTGGGCATAGGGACACTGTGGGCATAGTGACACTGTGGGTGGGCATAGGGACACTGTGGGCATAGGGACACTGTGGGCATAGGAACTCTGTGGGCATAGGGACACTGTGGGCATAGGGACACTGTGGGTGGGCATAGGGACACTGTGGGTATAGGAACTCTGTGGGCATAGGAACTCTGTGGGCATAGGGACACTGTGGGCATAGGGACACTGTGGGTGAGCATAGGGACACTGTGGGCATAGGGACACTGTGGGCGAGCATTCGGAACGGGAAAGCAGCTTCCCGGTAGACCCTGCACCGGGCGGGAATTTACAGGGTGCCGGGATGACATCTTGGTTCTGTTCAGCCCTGACGTGAGATGAGCATTTAGAACTGACAGTAAAGGAAAGAAAACCGGAGTTTGTGTTGGTTCACATCTGGCATAGTTGTCCTTTCAAAGGAGAGCGGAAATGCCTCTGGGAATTAATTCCAGCCCCCTCGATGGCGGGATATACGCTAAGAGCTGTGGCGCGATGAGAAGGGTGCTTAGCGATAAGACATCGGAGCGGCCAGAGAGAAAGAGATTAATAGACTCAGAGAAAGAGACTTATAACTCACAAGGCCTCAGAGCTGCTCTGGCTCCTATGGGACATTTTACAGTGATAACAACAAATGGTCTGGGTCTTTCCAATCTCCCCACCATTAGGATCACCCTGTGAGTTGTTACGTAGTTACTGCATTTATCTGGGACGGGGGAATTTTACAGAAGGTCTCTCTCTCTCTCTCTCTCTCTCTCTCTCTCTCTCTCTCTCTCTCTCTCTCTCTCTCTCTCTCTCTCTCTCTCCTGTAACCCCTACAGATAATTCCACATCATATAAGCTGCATTGCCTAACCAACATTCTAGCCAACACAAAGTTTGCCTTCCACTCGACAGTCCCCTCAGATGAGCAAGAGGAAGCAAAGACGTAGGCTGTGAAAACTGTCTCCGGGATTCACTGGTAGTCAATCCTAAAACCGGAAGCATGCGACGCAGTAGCTCGAGGACAAGCACTTTATCAAGTGTAAGTATTGCTAACAGGACTGGGGGGTTGCTAGTGGGGACTATGGTTTTCAGGACTGAGGACGTAGGGCAAGTGACAGGCAGACAGACTCAGGACCTCTTTTAGCACCGCAAAGCCAGAGTCGCCAAGCTGAACCTCGCAGGGGGCAAGGACAACCCAACACATGCTGCTGAAATCGCTTTGGACAAGTCAAAGGAATTTTCATGCAAATGGGGGGTGGACACACATGAAAACAACAACAGATCCATTGTCAAAGCTGCAAGGCTTATTGCTTTTCCCTCGCATTTCTCTTGCCATTTCACTTGGACTAAAATGGTCCAAGTGGAAGCCAGGTCTCTCCCGTGAGCTATGGTCCCTCATTTCAGTTTTTGCTTACAACGAATGGCCAGAAATAACATTTTAATGAAAAGTAAAATGAAAATCACTCAATAGAAAGCAAAGAGAAAGCCTGAGAGATACCTGGGAAAAAATGGTTCCAGGGACTGTGAGATAGAAGGCAGCCTAAGTTGGAAGCCAGAAATGTTTCCAGGGACATATTAACAGTGACTGCAGCAGCTAACGCTCACAACAGAGCTATATGGTGCTGGGCGCCCAGCTAGCCTTTGTAATACCCATCCACCATGCCCAGACTCTACCCAACCCACAGTTAGTTCATCAGGCCCTTACTGTGTACAAGGCTCTGTTGCAGGGCGCTTGTATCACTGGGCGGGGCAGGTTTTCACTGCGCATGTCCATGCTCCGCTGTGGTCCTAATGCCGACTCGGTGCCCGATCCCTGGATATTCTGTGTGAATAGCCAGACTTCATGGTGTTTCTTGCATTCAATTCTATTACATTTGACTCGTTAAAATGCATCATGTCTAAACGTAACAGAATAACTTCACATTACTGTCCTGTTCTCCTTCAGACTTTACAAGTGGACACCCCAGCGCCAAGCCCTCAGTGTATGAAGGGAAACCTCTCAGGATGAGACATCCTGCAGGCGACATCCTTCTTTCTGGTCCTCCCTCTGTTCCAGCCCAGCCAGACGCAGGCTTTGATTTCACCTGGATCAACTCCACAGCAACATTAAACCACACAACACAGGCCTCTATGATCCCCAAATGCTAGTAGGGTTACGCAGCCCCAGTGGACCTTGGGTTGAGGCAATACCATGTCCGGCAGTAAACCCCAGACAGTTAAGAACAAGTCTCTGCTTTTGGGGCCACACGAGCATGCTACTGTCTCCCAGTGTCTATGACATGGCAACCAGAGACATGCTAAGTGATCCCCGTTTTGACGTGTGCTTTCTAAGTAAGATGCACTTAGGGGCCGCCTCTAAGGCATTCCTTCCTCTCTCCTGAACCTTACAGCATTTGGTAGGAGTGTGTAAACACAACCAAAGTAACAAGGCAGAACAGAAGACCACCAGCTCACGTGAGGACTGCCTGCTGCTGCAAGCACCATGGTAGTGCCTGTTCAGTCACAAAGCCAGCTGTCTGATCACACAATAGCTCCTAGTCCATTCTGTCAGAATTTACACATTTAGGAAATCCTTCCAGGGGAAAAAATATGAATTGTAGCTCATTTCTCTACAGCTAGGCATATCCTAGATCCCAGTAACTTCATGCAGTGTCAAGCAAGGGACACCATTTATCTTTCTACAATTTACATATTAATAGTATAGGTAATTTACATGGATTTCCCTTTAATCTATGCTTAAAATTTAACAATGAATCTACCTTTGTAATTCTAGATTAAATCCTTCTATTCATTATAATTAAATTACATTATTATTATAATTACACAAATTAATATAGTATGTTAATTGGGTTGAATACCAATTATGTGCCTTTTGATAAATTATCAGTTTGAATACCAAATTTAACTGTTGCATTGTATTAAAGCACGTTATCACTTATGGTTTAATATTTCTAAAGTTGACAACTAGATTAAACCTATGCCTTTATACTGTCTTGGGGTCTATGCATGGTTTTTAAACATGAGATGAGGGTATGGCTTCTGCTTGTGGTGGCCCCTTGATGCCAGTCCCTTTGCCTAGACCATGGTGCGACCCGTTCTGGCAGCAGGTTTAATTCGGCATGTGGCAGGCACTGCCAGAGACATTCAGAACAAGATGTGCTAAAGTAAGAAAATTGATCACTCTGGCTTTTCAGAGAATGAGGCGAATAAAACCACTGTCTTGTAAAATGGTCAAAGGAAATGATGTCAGCAGAACTGGCACCAGGAGTCAAACTGCCTCTCCTTTTCCGTCAATCATCCCGCACATGAGCTGTATACCAAGAGAGCTACACAGCACCCAGGAGCAAGTCCTGCTGGGTTTTGAAGCCAAGGCTTTCACGTTGTCTGGAGCACTCCATAAGGAGTGTATTATGCATACTAGCCTCACACCAACCTCCTGTACAGAACCTAATAATATCAACATTTGCAGATGAGGAGACTAGAGTGTGTGAGCCTGAGAGACATGACTAGAGAGGCGCAGAGCAGGGGCCCCTTCCTGTTGCGGGCAACGGAGCTGCTCCAGGATCCTCCAGGGGTCGATGGTCTTAGAACTCCATACTAATATTGGGTTACTAAATAAGCAATATTTTTTAATTAAAAATAAGTTGAGCACATGTATGCCTGAGTTTTGGCCATGCCCCGGGAAACACAGAAGAAAGTCTATACAGTCAGAAAAACTCTGGAGCTAGCAGTTTAGTTGTTATCAGACAACAGCAAGGAGGTGAGCTGAAGTTTGCAGTCCAAGGGCCAGTTCCCTCACCATCACTAAGACCCAGGCTACCCAGCAGATGCTGAGGAGGTGACGCATCGGATACATGAATGAGCAAGAAATACAGTGGCTCCTTCCTCTCTTCTCAGTAGCATTCCCGCCCCCTGCCCCCATACCCCGGGTCTTAACCCTGACAGCCACATTTAAAGAACAACCTTCAGCCATCCCAAAGTCCTCCTTCTCATACCTGCTTCCCACACCTGCCTCGTTTCCTCCAGTTTTATGTGCAATAAAATTATACTGATGTGTTTGTGTGTTTGGAATCCCCGTAGGTGGGATGGGCCCCAGCCATGCTCCCTGTGCCTTTGATGCCCCGCTTACAGCCGGAAGAGACTTTTCCAGCCACTCATCACCCGCCCAGGGCCCTCTGGCTGGTGTCCCCCTCCCATTCCATGTTCTTAGAGTTTAAATTCGCAGTAGCTAGTTGTCAAAGCAGGCAGCAGCGTCTGCCTGAGGGCACAAAAAAGAGCCTAAAGTTACACAGGCCTGGTTCTCTGCCCAAACTGCACCGTCCTGCTGTGGATTGACTGAGAATCCTCCTGGGGTGCCTGGAGCTCCATCCCCACCCACTACCCCCCACCCCCGTCTTCACTAGCATCCTCCTTCCTCTACCACAGAAACTCTCTCTGTCTCTGTCTGTCTCTCACACACACACACACCACACACACTCATTCACTTACATATGCACACTCACACACATACACTCTCTCTTGCACACACACACACACACACACACATACACACACACACACACACACACACACACACCCCTCAACATCTGTTATCTACATATTTCTCTCAAAAGGTCAAATGCTTTTGGCTACAAAGAGCAGGGATGATTAGAAATCACAGTTAGGCCACCAGGAACCAAATCCTCTTCTGATTAGATCCCAAATCCTCCTCGGCAGCGCAAGGAGAAAATAATAGATTTATCAGTTGGCAACAAGGGAAACCTAATTTCCGAGAGTTGCTGCTTATTTGTCTTCCTAATCCCATCAGGCCTCTTCTTCCCTGACAACATGGAAAACAACAAAGTATTCTTTCTCTTAAACTCGCCTTCATTTTTCTTCCAGACTATCACCAACCCTTAGAGTCGGCATCTCTTATAATTACAGTGTTCGTTTCTCCATTCAGCTTCTGCTCACACAGGCTCCCCAGTGTCTGCCTGGGTATGTGGGGGCCTCTGTGCAAGGCACTGCACGGTTAATTTTGAATGTTCCTTAGTGACAGAACGCAGAGCCGTGCGCTTCTCTAGATGTGCAGCCCCCAAATTTTTTCCAAAGAAGTTCTCCAGAAATGACAATGTGGTGACCTTCAGGAAGAAGCCATCAGCCCCTCACATCAACCCCAGGGTCTGTCTTGTCTCCCCTCAGCCAGCTGAGGGCTGGTAATGGTGGCTGTGGATCGGCATTTGGAAGGGAGATGGGTATGAGGACTAGGAGGAAAGAAGACAAGTAGGTCGGTCATTCATAAAACTTTCAGAGGAGAAGTGCTGAGTGGGAGACAGAAGGGAGCAGGAATTCCGAGCTGTGCTTCTCAGCCCTGGGCCACTCACAGCTGTCAGTGCAGCCTGCAGACACAGACAGGCCAGAGCAGTGAGGGTGAGTGGATCATAGGCACTTCAGAATCTCAGGGTCAGGACAGCAATCTGTACCATTGCATGATGGACGTTCAGACTCTGGGTCCAGCCTCTTTCAAGAAGCCGTGATGGAGGATTCTAGGTGCTAAGACATGTCAACTACATGAAGGCGGAGCACAGGTGCGTGGGTCCTGGCCTCTAGGTTCCCCGCTGGTGCCTGCAGAACTCCTCTGCCTGCCTCGAGGTGGAAACAACATGTGCTATAATGGTGACTGCAGAATGAAGCAAAGACTTTCTTTTTTATAAAATAATTTATTTATTTTTATTGTATATGCATTGGTGTTTTTCCTGTGTGTATGTGTGTGTGTGTGAGGGTGTCAGATCTTGGAGTTACAGACAGTTATGAGCTGCCATGTGGGTGCTGGGAATTGGAAGAGCAGTCAGTGCTCTTAACCGCAGAGCCATCTCTCCAGCCCCCGAAGCAAAGACTTTCATTTAAAGTATATCCCTCAGCTGAGAAGAGATTTCATATTACGAAAATATTACATGCTAAAGCCGAAATTGTTAATTAAGGACACATAATGATTTGACTTGCTATGGCCTCTTGTTTTTATTTAAAAGAATAATAGAGGTATAACTCATGTCAAAAAATACAATCCTAAAAGGGATACATAAAACTGCAACATATAAAATTACCTGCTAATGGGTAGAAATGTGCTTAACGTTTGAGTTATAAAATGGTATCTCTTATAAATCTCCGCCTGCATAACAAGAACGTGTCCCCCCCAAACCCATTCAAGTTCAGCTTCTACCTGTGAGGCAATGATGATTTCAACTGCCGTCTTCTGCAGGAGTGTGACCTCCAAATACAGGAAGTCAAAACTTTTGTCAGAAAAGTTTCACACAGATTACCTTGTGGGTTGGCAATGGATCTCTAGAGCTGAATAAAGAAGCCAGAGCAGAGACTGGGGGGGGGGGGGGGGGAGAGGGCGGAAGGGGGAGGGGAGAGGATGACAATGAACTTCTTTAAAGGAAGAACATTTACAACAAGAGAGGATTGCTAGCCCCAAGCTTCCCTCTTGCTAGGACATCCACCATGAGAAGGTGGGAGGCACAGGGATAGAAAGAGGGAGGGATGCTCAACCGAATAACAGGAAAGGGGGGAAGGGTGGGCAGCCTGGTAGAGGGCAGCACAGGGAAGATTGCAGGCTGGAAGTGGAACAGCACAGAGCAGTAATTAGTACTTGAATCACTCTGGATCCCCAGGGCTCAGAGCACTTTGCAGTCTAATCATTTGAATTGTAGAATACCCTTGGTGCAGAGATGGTGCCTCCCTAGGAAAGCTGAATGGGAGGAACACACAGGGGTGGCTTAAAAGTTGCCTGACCTTGGCGACTTCAAGAACTCCAAACCTCGGAGTTCCCAGGGAGGAGATGTTGACTTGGCTAAGTTGCTGTGTATATAACATTTACAAGTCTTGGCTTTGACATGATTTACAAAGCCAGCGTTCAGCAGCTGTGAGTTGAAAAATCTGTGAATTTAAACATCTTGGGAGAGCAGCCTAGGAACTTGGTCTTAGGAAGAAGAGAGAGACAGAGACAGAGAGAGAGAGAGAGAGAGAGAGAGAGAGAGAGAGAGAGAGAGAGAGAGAGAAGGAGAGAGATTAACAAGGAGAGGGCAGTTTCCAGCCTTCACCACTTCACCCATCCAGTTCCAACTCTGAACCTAGGTCTTCAGAGGATAAAGCTGTAGAAAAGCCGCTGGATCCTAGATCCTGACCATACACGAGGCATGGTGGATCCACTTAATAACAGCACATTAAAAGTTACATAACGTTAGATTAGTCTGAAGTGTGCAGTGCTGCAAACTGCAGGTATGTAACAACCATGTCCATCAGGATGCAGCCCATCCCTCCCAAGTACCCTTAAATATGGTCACATAGTTTCTGTAACCCCTCCCCACCGAGGCCCCTATGATGTGTGTGTGCCTTACTCTTACAGCCCCAGGCCCTTTCGAGAACAGGCTGGGAATGCAATCATATGTCACGCAACGTCTGAGCATGTCTTCTCTACTGATCTTGCTCCTCCCGGGGAGGACACTAGTTCCAAGCTATTAGGAATACGGTCTGTGCAATGGTTTGTGCAAGCCTCGTGAGCCAAGCTGTACTGTCTTTGTGTAGAAAAATCCTGAGGAGCAGCATGACTGGCTGGAGTGCAGTATGTATTGAATTTGCTAAGAAACTGACAAACACCTTCCCGAGCAGCTCTACTCTTTTAGCCTGTGTTTTGCAATCTTTACTTCAACTACTGTCCCGGATACTCAGAAGCATTGGGTTATCTGTATATAGCTGACTTTATTAAACACTTAGAATGGGAGTCAGTGGTCCCAGCGGGCTGTAGCATCTTGAAGGAGTGCTGGTTTGCCTCTCTGATGGCTCAGGAGGTTGAGTGTCTTGTCCTGGGTTTACTTTCTGTCCGTAGATCTTCCCTGGAAGACACTTAGGGCCATTTAATTTTTTTCATTTATTTTTCCCATATTTTTTTTGAGTTGTTTGCTTTTGTTTTTCTGTTAATGTGTAAGCACTGACTTTACCTTCTGGATGAGTGTGCTTCACAGATGATCTTCCTCCAGTTGGTCGTTGGCAGCCTTATGTTTTAATTGCCTTTCATGGAGCTAATGTATCCTGACCTTCTTCATGGTGTTCTGGAGTTGGTGACCAGACTAGGGACCTTACACATGCTAAAAAAGTGTCTACACTGAGCTGCACACTAGGGACCTTACACATGCTAACAAAGTGTCTACACCAAGCTGCACACTCAGGCTTGCTTTCTCTTCTGTCGTCTCAGTTTCCCTGTGGCTGTGATCATGGCAGATGCCCATTCTCAGCTTGTCTTTTCTCGCGAACATCCCTGTGATAAACTGTTTAGCCACATGGGGACTGTGACTACCCATCTACTCAAACTCTGCAGGTTAGAAGCTGGGATATCGCTTTTGGATACCTTCATCTCAATCCACATATACGGAATTAAGTTTAGAAAAGTCGCGCATGGCTCTGTTTAGATAACTTTGGACTTAAGATGATAAAACCAACAAAAAGATCCCGGAGGTTTAGAGACCCTTAAAGGTGAAGAAATAGCATTTGTTGCTTAGGGGAAGCAATTAGTCAAGAAACTACTCTGGCCTAACTCAGCAGGGACCTGGCTGCCTCATGTTGCAGACCGACTAAGACCTCCCAGTGAGAGCCCCGAAATCCAGGCGAGCAGCAACTGACCAAGCCACTTCTGTGACATTGTAGCGTGGCATTCTATAACTAACTCCAGTGACATTTCAAGCATGGTTTCCTCAACTGTATTACGTGTTACATAAATAAAAAATGTCAAATTTCACTCTGATGTGCTGGTCTTTATTTGGGGGATGATTGGAGCCGCTGACCTAGAGCTGTGGCCTGGGTGTGACTTGGGGTGATTCGATCAGTGGCATCGTCTGCCTGCTGGCCTTGCTTCCTCTAATGAACTGTTAGCATTTGCAAATGGTTGGTTTAGGGGAGCCATTTGAGAATGTTAGCTCCTATGCACACCTGTACAAATACTCACAACATGCTTCTCGGGGCTTCTAATTAAATATGGACTCTTCCTCAGTTTGGGAAACTGCAGGAAGTGGAAGCTTACCTGAGCTCTATTGCTTAAGAACATGAGATTCCTCACACTTCAGAACTGGGAGGATTGCCATCGGTACACAGAAAATAAACGGCACAGAGACACCAAAATCCAAGTGGTCTTTCCTATTGTAACTTAAAAACCACTGACTTAAAAGTGCGTGTATGTGAAAATACAAATAGCATCAAACTGTACATTATTTAATAAATGTAACTCAAAATAATCTCTGAAATTAATGTATATAATACTGTAACACTTTGCATGTTAGAAATGGCAATTTGAGGCTGGAGAGATGCCTCAGTGGTTGAGGGTGCCACCTGCTCTTCCAGAGATCCTGAGTTCAGGTCCCAGCAATCACATGGCGCTTCACAACTATCTGTAATGAGATCTGGGGCCCTCTTCTGGCCTACAGGTGCACATGCAGGTGAAACACTCTACATAACAATAAATAAATATATACATAAAAAAGAAGAAATGGCAATTTTGAAATTTAATACAGGGCCTGCAAGTGGCTCGGCAAGTAGAGACATTGCCAGGCAAGCCATTTGACCTGAGCGTGAGCGTGTGAACTGAAGTCACCTGGGAGGAGAGAAGTGACTCCACAAAGTTTTCATCCGAGCGCCACATATGTGCTGTGGCACATGTGACCTCATGCACACAAACACACAAAATAAATTAATGAATTAAAAAGAAGGAAAAAGCCTGTCCAACAGCAGACGATCCACTGTGCCCAAGAATTCTTGGCTCTTTCACAGCAGCTATCCAGGTCACCTCTCAGTTTCCCAATGTCAGTGTCTGGAGACATGAAGGAACATGCCCTGTCTCCACAAACTACAGTGAGAGCAATAGCCGTACCTATACCCCCAGGGGAACCGTACATTCTAACCAATGTGTGCTGATATACCTTCCTCACGAGGGCTGACATAGCAGGTGACTTATGTCAACAGCTTTCATATTATACTTAAAACACACAGAAGTCCAAGTACCCATCATGGTGCCATCCCCATAACTGGGACCCACGAACCCTCTGCCTCTTTCTAGATCACTCTGGTTTTCGTTTGCTGTTTGGTCGGTTGGTTTTGTTTCTTTACTTTTTTTTTTTTTTTTTTTTTAACAGCTCATGGACAGAGCCTGTCCTCCCCCCCCACCCACACGCCCCGCCATGTGCTGCTGAGCTCTGTCTCTTATAGGAAACATACTAACTCATTACGACCCTATTTTGCTTTCTCTACACCCCCAGACCAGAAGACACCTAACAGCAAGCCTGTGTGCTGAGGTGGGTTTTCTGAGGACACAGCACCGAGAGCATGGAGTCTTGGTACCATCGAAGGTCAAAAGGAAACTGGAGTCTCTGCTTACCAAATGGTGTGCGTTTGAGAAACAATTACACCCATCTAAGTTCTCAATGAGATAGCACACGATCAGGAAATAGGAAGTTAGGAACAGAACACTCCAGACAGGAAGAGGAAGTTGGGAAACTGTGTTCACAAAACAAGCAAAGATCTGGGAATTTTAGCTGGTTTCCGGTTCCATGGCCTGACTCTACCGTGAGGATAACCTTTCATGCTACACAAAGGCTGCATCCACTCATCTGCCTGCGGCATCGGTGCAAAGGTTGGATGGTGCTGAGGGTCCCGCTATTTCAAGGCAGCTGGACACGGCACCCCAAGCTAAGCCGTGGCTAAACCTGGAAGCGTACAGTGAGTGTACCACAGTGGGACCAGGTGGCAAGCCTGTTACCCCATTTCCCTTTTTTCTATGTTGTGACTCAAGCTCTGATTGCCATGTCATGAAGCCCAGCACTAGAAGGGAGGGAGGGTGCCCCAGGAAATGTTGGCAGGGGTGGGACTTACACCTCCCTGCTCAGGTTCCTTGGACACCCCTGCCCCCACTGTGCTTTAAAATCCCTTCAGAGGCCTTCAGGCTCCAGGGTAAGTTTTCCTAAAGAGAATAAAGTACAGCTCTTGCACCTTTCCAGTGCTAGTGAGCACGGAAGAGCCTGTGGCAAGAAGCAGACTGCACTGTTGCGAGCCCTGCTGTGTGCCTGTGGCTCACCCCCATGCAGCTGCGGTTGGCTCACACAGTCCAGGGACACCTCCAAGTTCCACACTCTCCCCTCTGTGGAATACTGGCTTGGCCTGCTTTCTATCTCAGTCACTGGGAGAAGCCCACGAGCCCTAGTCACAATCAGCTGGATCCCCTCCCCACGTGATACCCTCCTTTGCCTACCTCTCTGTGCGTGCACACACAGAAGCTGAAGGGCATCTGTTTACCTGCCTACTGCCTGTGTCCCTCACTGGCATGGAAACAGTTAATTTACCTGAGCATCAGGCTAGACCCAGAGCCATGGTGCATAGCAAGTGCTCAGTGACTAATTATTGAAGGAAAACGGTATATGTTCCTGCAGAATGAAGCAATGGCCAAGCAATTCTCTTCATAATTTCCAAAGTTAAACAAGAAGCTGTGGTTTTATGGCTGGGCTATGACTACTGTAGGCCCCTGTTTGTGCAGGCGCGTGCATAGATCATGGACTTATGTAAATAAAAGCCAAATTCCATCTGTTTGAACAAGCCAGCAGCCACTCCATGATAAACAACACTGTAGATCGGCAGAACCACTGGGAGAAACATAACATTAATTACTTATCATCCTAGAACCTGGCATGCATCCAGAACACTAGGCCGGTTGCCCATGAAGAGTGGACAATGGCGTGGAACAGGAAGGAAACAGGAGTGTGGACAGCAGATGAACTGTGGACAGACTGCCTCCAGCCCCATCAGAAGTCACCCGAGGATCCTCAGAATCTCCGGAAACACTCAGGGTGCTAGGTCAGTCTTATGACGATTTATTTTACTCAAATGTTTCAGTAGCACAAACAGCCTGAGGTAGAACTCCGCCCTCTGCTGTTCCTACAAGATCTCCAGTGGGCATCCTCCCCGAGAGCCTCTGTCTGCACCTGGGGTATGACTCGGGAATTGCTAGCCCAGAGAGGAAATGTATACAACGCATACTTTAAGAGCGATATTGATCTAGACCTTTGAGGTTCTTTGCCGATATTCTATCACTTTTTCTCACTTCCTCAACTGGACATAAAAACTGTGTTTTTGATTAGTGTACATGGAACACGTGCATTTTTAACTTTTAAAGCTTTTCTCCATCATCTCCCAGGATGCCCATCTTGGTAGATACAGGCTGCTTGTGACTTGCCAGCTCTTTCTCGGCAAGTTTGCATTCCCTGCGCTGTCCTCTGTGAGGTCTTCTGGTGTCCCCCTTGGAGAGTTTCTTCTTGCGCTGCGGTCACTTTTACGAGGTTCCTTGGCAGTTTGTCATTTGACACTCCCATATTTGTGTTCCAAGTGACTGGGGTCGTCACCCACACACACAATTATATTTAAAATGTGGCTAATTAGTGTACCAATGTTACTGAAATGTTTCCTTTCAAATAGTTACTCAGGAAATACTTTTTGAAAAATGCCTGGCTCCTCAGTGGAATTAGAACCTGCTTTGCTAGACACAGAATCCCGTGAGGTGCCGGGCTTGCCTGCATGCGTGGAGAGTCAGCTGAGAATAAGTGAGAGAGAGGTAGGAAATGGCAATCAAACTGGACGCTGGGAAGCTGAGGGAAATTTCGAATGTTTCAAATGTTTAAGAAAATGCTCCCCTTCCTCTGACACCTTGTGAATCTGTTCCACGAAATGTTCGTTCCTGTTCAAGGTTTGGCCAGTGAGGAACCCATTAGCATTTTCAGGAGGTTCTGATTATTTTGGCTTACTTTTCCAACCAATGAGTAAAATCTATTCCAGACTTTTGTTAACAGTATTCATTCTTGTGGCATGTGCTCCTTCACAAGAACATGAAATTTGTGTTACTGAACATTGACAGTTCAAGTGATAACAACATATTAGGCTTTTCACATGGGGTAGACAAACTCCCACTCCACAAACCACTGGAAAATTGATTAATCTGTACAACCTTAACAATTTACATACTTGGTTGTTTTGATATGGGTCATTTAAAATACTTGATTATTTCTCATGAGGGTCATTTCAACTTGGATTTTTTTCCCCCCTCATACTTGGCCCACTTATATGATGAGCCTTGCATAACAATGGAATTCTCAGTAAGTTCAGTTTGGAGAAGATATGTAGCCCTGAAAAGTTAATAATTAGAAATTAATTTAGGAATATCATTATAAAATTCTATGCTGATTTTCAACATAAAATCTCAACTATGTTATGCAAAGACAAATATTGACCTCTAGAAATGCCTCAAAATTACATTAAACTTAGCAGCAGAACTAGTAAGAAAACTACATGAAATTATAGCCATTGAAGTGTTTTAACATTTTACAAAAACAAATTAAGAATAACTATTAAACTGAAAGTCAACTTTCAACACTGCCTGGGTCTGGTGTAGGTCTTCTGTGCTGGTGAGGTCCGCACTGCTTCAACTAAGCCCTGAGAGTGTCTGATTCGAGGCCGTCTTTGTCATACGGAAGCGCTTAGTGTGAGAAGTGAAGACCCTTTCTCTCCTACCTTAAGCAGGAAGGCGTTGCAGCCGAGCCAGTCACATTCTAAGTCGGGTTTGTAAAGGACCCGCGCTGAGTTCCAGCCGCACGCATGATCTCAGACTTAGGTCTTGTTGCTCTGTAGATGATACATCTGAGAACTCAGTCCCGGTCACACGTTTTCTGGAGACTTTCCCTCTCTTTCCCTTCCTGCATTTGTATCTTCGCTACCGTAGTTTGAACCCAGGGATCCGTGTGTGCTAGGCTGAGCTCCACATGAGTAGTGTGCACCCCTTCATTTGAAATCTTCACCTAAGAGCTTTAATTTATCTCACCCTTTTTATAATTTAGGAACAGCTATCAAATAAACTTTAGTCTCCACTATGTACAGGTCACGGAAGGCCACTGCATTTTCCCGGCCCGTTAACAGTAGAGGGCGCTAGGAAGCACATACAAGTATGAAAATGAAGTCCAGCGATGAGGGCGCATGCTCAGTGCAGATCTTCTAAGGAATTACAACGCAGATCTAAAGTCACCCACACTTAGTTTACAACTTTTCTGCAGTTCTTTTGTAAACCCCTCCACAACTCCACAGCCTGGCTGGCCCACCTGTTAAGCGAAGCTAGGGGAAAGGATGGATTCAGAAACCCCGTTAGCGATTCCATTTATAGGCTCACAAGAGGCAGAGGAAGTGGTGGAAACCCTTGATGTTTCAGGTCGTTGCATTTGCCTGGAGCTCTCCTTTTCTGTGGGGTTTCCTTAAAGTATAGTGTAGGGCTGTAAGAAGCAGTTTCAGATTCTGAAGCATGTAATGCTGTGCTGTCCTCTAACCATAACTCAAAAGTATCAGTTTCCAACCCCCAAACACAGTTCTTTTAGGTTTTTGGTTTTTGGTTTTTGAAGACAGGGTTTCTCTGTGTAGCCTTGGCTGTCCTGGACTCCCTTTGTAGGCCAGACTGGCCTCAAACTCACAGCGATCCGCCTGCCTCTGCCTCCTGAGTGCTGGGATTAAAGGCGTGCGCCACCACCGCCCGACTCACACAGTTCTTAAACCTACTGCCAAGCCAGCAGATCAATATAAAAAAATATGGTACCAAGTTAATGTCATCTAGATCCAGTGAGACGGCTGTGTGTAAAGGCACCTGCCCTCAAGCCACATGACCTAATTTTGATCCACTAGGCCCACAGGATAGAGGGAAAGACTCACCCATCCGAGCCATCCTCAGATTGCCACATGCACCCTGTGACACACTCACATTGCCACATTCACCCCATGGTACACTCACATTGCCATGTAAATTCTGTGGCACACTCACATTACCATGTGCACTCCGTGGAACACTCACATTGCCACGTGCACTTCATGGCACACTCACACTGCCACGTGCACTCCGTGGCATACTCACATTGTCACGTGTACCCCGTGACACACTCACATTACCACATGTACCCCGTAGCACACTCACATTGCCACATGCACCCTGTGACACACTCATATTACCACATGCACCCTGTGACACACTCATATTGCCACATGCACCCTGTGACACACTCATATAGCCACATGCACCCCATGGCACACTCATGCTCCTGACACATGCACAGAGAATAAATAAAAAATAAAATATGAATTTAAAAAGAAGTTACGGTCATCTAACTTCTCAACTACTGAAAATATAGTGTCTTTCAGAGGTTGGGAGATGTACCTACTTGGTCTCATCTGCAAAACTATAATTAAACAAGAAATATTTCCAAGTGATGCTCCAATAATAACAATTTTAAAATACACAAGCTTGAACATATGAATTAATTTAGACGGTAGGAGTTTCTGATTGAGAATCCATGAAAGCCCATGGCATTCTTTTTATAAAGACAATTCCAATAACACACTATTAGGGTTTCCCCTGTTAAATTAACTTTACGGACTTCTAATGGATTTCTTAATTAGACTTGTTATTAACAAGAATATTAAATGAATTAAAAGCATCACTGACAGCCACTTGTAATAAACAAAAAATGAAAAACCAGATTTATGCTTCCCACTTTCCCCCATTCAATCCAAGGCTTTTAATAAACTAACAAATATATTGCAATTAATTATTCAGCTGTCAAAGAGGAAAGAAAACAGGATTGTTGCCTGTGTGCTTGAAAAAGGAATTCTCCTCACTCACTTCAGGGGGAGGCTGGCGAGGGCAGCTATTGTTGCAGTCTGCTGTTGATGAGGCTGCCACAGCCTGCTTGGTGCATTGTCCTCCGGCAGCCACCGATGAAGGATACTGAGTTAGAGTGTGCACCTGCAGGCTCCTCTCCCTTCACCTTCTGAAGCAAAGGGCACAGCATCAGGAGAGGGGAGCACTGCCATTCCAAATCCCACACTCCTGAAAGGCCGTCTTCGAATTCAGAGAGAAGAAAAGGGGGGGAAGGACTCTGCCTTTTGGGGTATAACCACGCCCTCAGGGTTCAATGTTAACCCCCACTTGCCTATATGGGTATATAGGTTAATGTGTGTGTGTGTGTGTGTGGGTGGGTGGGTGGGTGTGGGTGAGGGAGAGAGAGAGAGAGAGAGAGAGAGAGAGAGAGAGAGAGAGAGAGAGAGAGAGAGAGAGAGAGAGAGAGAGAGACCGTATGTGTGCTGCCACAGTAAATGTAAACATTGCAGATAAAGAGCTATATCAAAGACGAAGGTGAACTTGTTAAAGTGAACATCCTGAGAGCTAAGGGTCCTTCAGATGGAAAGAACCTTCCGACCTCACGAACAGCTTTGTGACGTGGAGACGTGACAGTCTCCTAGTATAAGCATGGGACGACAGAGCAAGATGGAGAAAGGTTACAAGATTCCTCAGGCAGAATGGTGGTCGTCTCCGCTCCCCCATCTCCAAAGCCTCCACTGAATGGCTTTGCTTTGTGGGACTTAGAGAACCATTTATGTGAAATGCCCCCAGAGACCCCATAAGGAAATCAGAATCCCTTGGTAGCTAATAGGACACACCATCAAAAACGGTTTAAAAAAAATTCTGTGTGCTTTTTCTCACTATGAACTTTTGGTGGAGCCCAGTAGCCTTGCTCCTATAGAATGCCCGGCCAGGTGAATTAAAATGCGCCTGCTGGCCTGGCGCTCTGGGGAGAGAAGCACATGGCTTTCACAGGATGCGAGGCTGCTGAGGGGCTGCATTTGGTAGCATATTTTCCTAGCGAGCAAGAGGTCTTGGCTTCATTTCTCAAGCAGTACAAAACAGCAAACAGGAGCGGTTTCTGGGAGGGATGCCGAAAAGTGGGAGCTATCTTGGCTGTGGCTAGAACACAGCACAACAGGTGTTTCAAGGGTTGTCACATGATCCAAGAGTGCTCCTGATGGACACACACTCTTAGCAGCTCACACAGGTGTGGCAATAAAAGCATGCATTGGATATTCATAGCACAACTCCATAGCCAAACATGAAAACAAACCAAATGCTTACTGATGGTCGAACAAATCTTAAAACATGGGGTGGGGCACACTGAAGGTGCAGCATCTCCTGGAAAGGGGTCTTGAACACCTGCCGAACCCTTGATGTCACATTCTGTGGGGGTCTGCTCCTATGAGAGCAGCCCTCCCTCAGATCATAAAGTGGGTCAGCAGTTGCTTTGAAAATTTACTTCAAGTAAGTAAATTAGTATGGCACATCAAATGCATATCAATGAATATAAGTTTAACTAGAACTTGGTCCAAATGTATACCCATCAAAAAAAATTAAAACTTCTCTGAGCACCTCATTCCCCGAGTTGTCCATATTAATGTGCCCCACTCACTCAGATCCATTCATTGATCTGATATATGGCTCAGCGCAGTATGAATCTATGGGTCTTCATCAACATTACCACACTAGCCAAAAATGACATGAAAACAGCACATGAATTATTGTGTATGTAGCTGCGGAAACAGACACGGGAAAGTCCTAGTGGCTACTATAAAAGTTGAGAATACGATTTGATTTCAACTTCATGGATCACTTAGGAAATTTGATAACCGGTTTATTTGCAAGATGCTGCTCCTGTTCATTAATTTAATTATTATTTCAAGGACATTAGAAGCCACAACATTTGGATGCCTTCTGCTGCATAACAGTGTAGAAAGACCATGTCTGTCCCTCCATCCACCGTGACATACAATCCTGCCATTTGTGCAGTTTCCACTTTATCTTTATTAAAGACTCTCAAAGCAGGCACTACCATTAGTTAAGAACAAATGCTACTGAACAGAACACCCAAATATTAATTTAAAAGCCAAAGCATAGTCTTTTCAGAAAGTAAATTCCATGCCAGCAATACAGTTAGCTGCTCCGTAGTTACAGCATCCAAGCATAGAAATGCCATCCTATCACTAAACATATAGCTTTTTTTTTTTAGAGTAAAATTAAATCCAGAATAATTAGTTCTCATATCAAGCGCTCAACTTGAGTAAATCTAGCTCAAGACGTGTTTAGCACAGAAGCCTGCAGCTAATGGTACATAATGTGATGTAATTTCATTTCGGCTTGCTTTATATAAAATAGCAACAGCCACAAAACAAAACCCACATGTCTTGAATTAACTGTAATTAACTTTGAGATGTTTCACGGGCCCTCACAGGAAGAGTGATTCCAAAATACCTCATTCCTTTTTACACGAAGACACTGTTATAATTCAACCATACTGGCCTTTACTTACTAAAGAATAAAATAAATTCGTGGGTTTTAGAGTCCTTAGCATAATTTAATAGGTGCAAAGACATGCATAGGTCAAATAATGATGATTTAGTATTGAAATATATGTTGGCCAGGAAGCTATTCTTATCAAACATATGGGTATTCAAACCACAGCATTTAGTAGCAGGGTGGGTGACTTTTCTAGTCAGTGAACAGTAACCTAGAAAAAGAGAGATAATCAACACATTTGGAATCTCAAATCTATTAGAATGCATCATTCAGCTAGAATTAATGAGATGTTGAAGTGTGCAAACATGAAAATAGCATGGTACAGTGAAACCATCTAAATTATGAAAAATTATTCTATACAAACTGCCTAATTCTCTAGAATTAAGAGGGTTAGCTGACACATGCTTTTAGCTAAGTGGCCTCAGAAATGTTCAAATATACCCTGTAGGACATCCAAACAGAATGTACCATTTTGAGTTCAAAAAATCATTTTCAGGATGTTGGCATCTGCGGTATTTTAATATGATCTATACTCTCGGCTCCGAGAATACTTGATTTGAGCTGAGTCTAGCCATAAATGGAAATAGACATGATCACTATGCAAAATTAAGAAAAATAGCAATTTTCTCCAACTTTCCCAGCAGAAGAAATAAAGTTATATCCTATAGGCTAGATAGAAGCACATGAAGTTTTTGAAAAGCAAAAATTCTAGCTTCTTTGTCCTGCTAAACTCAGACCCAGTCTGGAGCCCAACAGGCTAGATCTGGGTTGAACTGAACAGAACACAGTTGAACTGGGCCTTGGAAGCAGCATCAATATCCCATGCCCCTGGTTCTGCAGTGAACTCTTTAGAACAGCTTTGTCCTTCTCTCTAACATGCAGGCAGGAGCCCATCAGCTAATCATATGGCCCCACTTTCCTGCTGACCTCGAGGGAGAAAGGGACTGTGGGCCATTCAGTCATAAGCTGAGAAACAGAAAAGAGAGTCACACATACAATATTCTGGGCATCAGTCCTGTGCCAATCGCTGTGATTACAAGCAGTGTGAGGAGGTGGAACAGTGGGGACCACGTCCCTCGCTGGGCTGGACACAGGCTAGGAGCGACTGACTTCGTTATGAGTTTATAAGGCAGCTGTGCTCACTGGTGAAGAAGGGACGCAGGCTGCTGTTATTGGTCGAGTCATGATCTCCATAAAGAAGTGTTAAGATTCTAAACCCTGCCCGTGTCTGTGAGACGTGATTTGGGACAGATCTCTGCAGGTGGGATCAAGTTAGGACTCAGCTCATCCAGTGTGCTCTTAGTCAGGGTGACTCGCTATTCTTATTAGAAGAGACACAGGAAGAGACACACACAGGGAGGAAGTGAAGACATGCGGGGAAGGTGTTTCTAGTGAGGGTGAGCTTCTCCAAGCCCAGGGATGCTGAGAATTGCGCCAGCCTCAGAAGCTAGGAGGAGGCCTACAAAGGGAGTGTGGCTCGGATGAAATTGCAGTCACAGCTCCCAGGCTTGAGAGGTCTGGGAAACAAGGTTTCTGTTAAACTGAACAATTCTAACAGTTGCCACAGGCTTTTGAAGGCCTTCAAGGCAAATAAACAAGGAAGAAAAGCAGAGTCCATGGAGAATGTCCCGAACAGTGTCTGTGGACACAGGGAGGGGCTGGAGCCCCCTGGCTTGCATACACAGGCCCATATACATGTATACACATAGGTCCAGAAGTGCAACCGTGCATTCTAACCCCAGAGGTACCACTGCGGAAAAAGAATTATCTTTAAATTTAGATAGAAGGGTAGGATGTGTAGTAGGTCATGAGACCATGGGATAGATGACACTGTTGGGAAAGGAGAGATAACAGGTGGTCATTCTGGCAATGTCTAAAGGGCCTTTTGCCAGCTCACTGAATGACACAATGCCCGTGCCCCTCCCATGGCCTGTCAAGCACCATCCTTCCTTAACCAAAGTGTGTTTAGCAGCCCAGGCCGTTCCATGCTCTCAACTGCGCAGCACGGAGCACATGACATAAGCAGGAATGATGTTTTTGCCTTGGCTAGCCTCCTGTGACTCTGAACTTTGGAGGCGAACCTAGGCTATTTCACTATGGACGTGTATGGTATGTGATGAGAAATAATTTAGTTAATTGAAAACGTCGCCTTTAATGATACATTCACAATCCAAATGTGGGATATGATGAGCGTGATAAAGAAAATGGCTTTTGGTAAGGAAATATCCTAATTTCACAACGGGCAGGTGTTAAAATAAAGGAATGAGTGCTGAACACATCTGTCACCCACATCCAGGTTCTAAGGTCCTTAGTAGAGTATATAAGAAACAGTATGTTCTTGTCACGGTATTGAGGTAACTTTTGCCGTCTGCCCTCTAGATAGCTATAGTGTTAGATTCCTCTAAACAGCATCTACTTTCTGAAATTCAGGCTTTTGTCAAACTGCATCACATTTGAGGGAAAGTTCCAGATAAAATGCCATTTCTACACAAGATGGCTCCTGTTCACGTGGCGCTAAAAGACAGCAGCCTTCTGTATAGCAGTGCGATTATCAGTCACGACATTAATGTCAACACGGGATTGTCTCCTAGACAACAACAGAACTTACTGGAGTTGGATGGTTGCCCCTCTAACACTTTTCAGGGCAGCTTTTTTTTTTTTCTAACCTGAAAATCCAAACCAGGCTCTCGCACCACCCTTGCCATCAGTCCTTCCAGTTGATGCACTTACTGAGACTTGCACTTAACACTTAGATGGTTAGAGGATTTGTTTCATGTTTCCTTATCATGATTGTCGGTCATGATATCAAAATGATTTAAGGAGCATGTGAAACTATCACACACACACACACACACACACACACACACACACACACACACGCGCGCGCACATGTATGGACACCTTGCCCAGACATCTCAGGAAACACTTCTTCTGAGTGTCTGCACCACGAAGGTGTTTTCACATCTTCTGTAGACAATGGACACTTAGATTCTCTCTTTAAACCTCCATCCGTCCTCTGCTGATTACCATCTAGCCCTTCATTGAGACCCAGCTGCCATGCCTAGCACGCCATTGAGCCTGTGACTCTGCTGATGGGCCCGGCTCCTCGGGACTAAAGAAGACACGGACTGATTGATTCATCGTGGGTCTCTTCATCCGTTTTGTTACAATAAATAGAAACGAAGCGCTTAACGAAACCTGGAGATTCCTAATCACTTTAGCACATGTAATAATTTGACATTTCCTCATTATAACACTAGGTTCTCTCTGGTTCTCTCCGGTTCCCCCATAACAGCCCCTCCCTCCCTCCCAGCCTCAGCTTTTCTTCAGGGTTCCCCTCATTTGAGAAGAGGCCCCCAGTCTGGGTTTTGGGCCTTTTGACAACTTAAGTTTGATATAAAAAAAAAATTCTGAATTTTTGATTGCTTTAGGGGATTTGTTTAAAGGAGTAGTTAGTCTTCTTTAGCCTTAGTTTGATTCAGACTGTGATGAGGAAAGGGTGCTTCAGAGATACTGGCTCCCTGGCTACCATGCTTATGCCACAAGCATGGGTTTGCAGTCTAAGCAGTACATGAAAAGCGAGGCATGGAGGGTCATGCCAGTGACTCCAGTGTTGGGGAACTGAAACCAGCCACTCTGGCCTAGTTGGCCAGAAGGAGTAGCCAGACAGCCACTCTAAGTAAATTGGTAAGCTCCAGGTTCAATGTGACCTTGTCTCAAAGGGGTAAAATAAATGTTGGCCTCTATGTCCACATATACACACCTTCCCAGGTGCAGGAGGATGGCTGCAACTCCAGAACAGAGAACTAAAACTGCTTTAGGTTCTGTCTCATGAGAGCAAATCCTTGGTCTGAAACTGAAAGGGATGTTTGACTAAAAATGTGTCATCTGTTCCCACAGTCCCTCTCAAGTGCTATTGTGTGTGTGTGTGTGTGTGTGCATGTGTGTGTGTGCGCGCGTGTGTGTGTGCATGTGTGTGTGTGTGTGTGTGTGTGTGTGTGTGTGTGTGTGTGTGTGTACCTACCATGTACAACTTTTCACATTCATGCATACTCCCTCCGTCTTGAGGGTCGGGCATGTGGCACCCCTGCATCCTTGTTTGGTTGTCCCCGTCATCCTCACCTTCTTGCCCACAGGATTAGTCCAGCATCAGCCTCTGGTTCTCTCAGTCACAGCCTGAAGGATCTGTCCAGAAGCAAGGGGAAGCATATCGTAGGCTGCGCCCTCTAAGCAGAGAGCTCCTGGGAATTCGGATATTTGTCCATTCTCTTTATGAATTTGCAATATTCTGGTCTTTTGTGCTATGTTTATGTAACATCCTCTGTGTGTGTGTGTGTGTGTGTGTGAGACCTTGTGAATTCATTTAAGGAAGAAGGAGGAGGAGGAGGAGGAGGAGGAGAAATGACCATGCATGTCTTTATGATCCTGGGTAAGAACATGTGGCTGATTAAAGAACAAAACAAGCAAACAATCAGACCCCTGAACCCTATTTCCTGTGCAGCATTGCAGTAGGGAAAGACGGACAGAGGCTGTGACTGCAGACACTGACTGACTAGAGTTGGAGTACGCTGGAGAGATTAGAATGTTAGAACGTTGCAGGCCCAGGAGCCAATTACTCTGTTAGGCTGGTTCTGGCCCTCTGGAGCAAGCCATCCCTTGGCCACCTCTCTGTCAGAGCTAACATCCTGTGACTAATAGACAAACATCTTTTGGAATCTGTTGCCTTAACAGACCCCTAACTTCCACCAATCCCTAAGCTGAAAATGTTATCGCTAGCATCTGATGCGACGGAAGAGCTTCCTCTTCTTACTGTAACTGCTGCGCTGATGCACTTATCGACATATTTTAAACTTGCCTTCATTGACTTTCTTTGTTCTGTAAAACTTTTAAGTTCTGTTTATGAAACTGCTTCCACAACGGAGCATGAAATTTGGGGTAACCTAAATTTGTGTTCCTAGGTCACGGTCACTCAAAATGGCTCCAGGAAAACTATCTTGTATTTGCTGTATTTTTTGTTTGTTTGTTTGTTTTGCATCAAGATCTTCATACTCAGGTGAAAGATAGTACCTCAAGTAAAGTCAGTTATTCCCCTGTGGGCTCCCTTATTTCCTCAGAAAGAATACTGTCATCTCTTGCCTGAGCTTGGGCATCTGTTGTCCTCTACAGACAAAAAAAAAAAAACATCCGAATGCCATCGGAGTCAGTCATTTTGGCTCAGGTCATCTGTCCTGATGCTGATGCTGAGTTTGAAGAGTAATTAATGACAGGCATCTAACTTTTTAAGCTCGTTTCCATGGGTCTTTCCACTCCTCCATAGCTGAAGAGCACTTCACAGTGGTCCGGTTAGGTCTGCTTCTCTCAATGTCACCTACAATCATGGCTTTTTTCTTGTCTAGAAGGTTTTATATTTGCAAATAAATTACTTCAAACAAAATATATTTTTAAAAGTTCTCTGCTCAAACTACTGCACTAACCAAGGACAATACAAGCAGTCAACATCGAACCCCTACTCTGATCTACCCAATGGACAGGACATTCTCCACAGTTATGTGGAGAGCGGGGACTGACATTGACATGAACTCTGGTGCTCCATATTTGACCACCTCCCCTTAGTGGGGAGGCCTGGTGGCACTTAGAGAAGGAATAAGCAGGCTATCAAGATAAGACTTGATAATCTATGACCATATACAGGGGGAGGAGGTAGGTCCCCCTTGGTCACAGACATAGGGGAGGGGAATAGGGTGAAAGTGGGAGGGAGGGGGGAACTAGAGGATACAAGTGATGGGATAACAATTGAGTTGTAATCTGAATAAATTAATAAAATAAAATTAAAATGTTTTCCCTGTGAGTAGCAGTTATAAAAGGATCAGACTGTTCTCAGGCTTCCATGTTTATTACAAAGTAAAGTATATATCTACCGTGCTGATGTGGAATAGTAAATATCTTGTTTAAAGTACGCTAAGCGGCAGAGATTGTATAATAGCAGTCCTATATTGCCTTTGGAGATGTGCTGGAAGAAGTCGTATTTTCAGTCTGAGATAGCTGGACAGAAACATTCATGCTGCATTCAGTGAGAGTTCATAATTAAATTCTGTGATACATATATTATTTTATTAACAGTTAAGCATACATACAGAATCCAGGCTTCTGAGAAGTGGGGCCCTGTATGTCCATCATAGCCTCTTCTTGCTACATACTAGTTCTTACAATGCCCCCTCCGCAAAGTTTTCTGAACAAAGAAATACAGACTAGAGCACAGGGGTAGAATGCATGTGAGCAAACATATTGCAGAGCAATTCTCCAGTGTATAAGCTGTGGGTTTCACTTAATGTATTGGGAGAGTAATTTACTAGCAAATGAATTTACAACCAAATGCACTGAGAATCTAATATGGTTTCTTTATTCACAAGAGATGAGTCAGTGATGTTAAGTGTTATCCCAGAAGGTACATGTCTCTGAGTTCAGAACACCGCACACGTGAAGTGCACTGACATGTTGCACTATTTCCTCATAAGCAGATACTAATGACACCTGCCAGAGACATGACAGAGACACATATCACTCCTGGTTTCAGCCTATCTTATGCAAGAAAACCCTAGGTAATATAATGATTCATGAAGATTTTTACCATCCTATGAAATCACACCTGAAAACATGGGTAACTAAATCATAGCTTTGCCTAAAAGTCGTATGAGCATCCTGGGTGCTTTAACTTTGGGGTACTGAGAGCACAATAGCGTTGTTTATTATAACTATGGATTTACAAGGATTAATGCATTAAGGACCTATAAGATGGCTCAGTATATAAACACAGTTGCCTCCAATGTCAAAGACCTGAGTGTGATGCCTGGCACCTGAGTGGTGGAAAAGAGAGCTAACCCTTATAAGTGGCCCACTGACATTCACACGTGGGCCATAACGCCTGGACAGACATAGAAGCACACATAATCAACCAATAAATCAATATAAAAATGTTTTAAAAGAGCAAGTTTTGCCAGTGTTTTTTCTCTCTTTTATATAATGTCAAAATGTGATATAAAATAAAGCTTAGAGATGACAAGCCAGAGCTAACTTCTTCCAAACACTCTGACTTATTTTTAAGCAAGTAAACAAATTAAAACTAAATATACAGTTACCCTCCTTCAATTTGTGAGGCTGGAGGCTTAGTTATAAATACAGATGGCTGAGTCTTCAACAACATTAAAATTTAGTAAAATGTGCCTACCATGGGCTTGGTGGAAGAATGGGAGTGCTTCAGAGAGGAAGTTTCTAAAGTTTAAAGAAGTGCTTCCTGGCTTACAAAGGCTGAAAATGCATCACTCAATTTTTCCACAAAATCATTTTACAACATGCAAGAGGATCATTGTAACTAATGCACTTGACTTTATAATGGTGCTGCTCTTGTTAGTCTCTGAGCAGTCATCCAAAAGAACACCTCAAATAAGAGGACCACTGTTTGACTGGCTGTATCTTGGTACCCACCACACTTGACACTAGATGCTGTAATGGATCACATCCTGGTCCCACACACTTAGCAATAGATCCTATAAAGGATCACATCCTGGTCCTGCACACTTAGCACTAGATGCTGTGAAGGATCACATCCTGGTACCCACACACTTAGCACTAGATGCTGTTATGGATCACATCCTGGTCCCATACACTTAGCAATAGATACTGTAATGGATCACATTCTGGTCCTGCACACTTAGCACTAGATGCTGTAAAGGATCACATTCTGGTACCCACCACTCTTGGTACCAGATGCCTTGGAAGCTTCACTGTACTAAAAGCACTGCTACATATTTAGAAAATATGCTTCAGGTACTGGGAGAGTCCCAAAAGATGCCAAACTTGATCTCTGATGAAACCTGGCTCCCATTTCTGAGATTAACATGATGATGTACTTTCCATTGACATTGTTTGAAATGTGTTTAAAAATAGTGTAATTTCTTTCTTCAACACCCTAAGCTCTATTTTTATATCAGTTAAACTTTCCCAGTCAGAATATTCACTAATTTATGTTGAATTAATAACAGTGACTTAATAAGCTGCACTAATTCATACCCATCTCATCAATATTGCTGGAACAGCCAGTCACTGCAGTTGGTAATTTCACTTGGCTCTGAAGAAAACAGTCTGGTGCCCAAGTGACAAGGGCAGGCTTCCTGTGCTGTCTCTTGTCACCTAGTCAGCGCTGACCAAGAAGTACCAGGCAAAACCCCAGTCTACTTGAAAAGTGCATGCTTTTTCATGCATCCTATAAAGGCTTCTCATGACACAGTGTCGTCATCCGATATGCATAGTGTGGTTATGAGTGACTGCTAAGTGCCCGATGTTTCAAAGAGGAATCGGGGGAGGGCAGCACTGGCAAATTGGCCCGGCAGGTAACACAGCTCCATCTATGGTCTGGCTGGCACAGAAGTACTGAAGGTCCTCGGGCTTTCCAGACTGGGGACAAGGAAGGACCTCCTCTCTTGCAAAGGGTAAACTAAGCCCATTCGGTGGCAGAAGCGCCCAGGGAGGCTGTCGGAGAGCTCAGCACGAGGTCTGAGGCTATGGAGGAGTTATCAAAACAGGCCCTGGCCTACAGTCAAGCCAGGTATACTATTGACGAGAGCTTTAGATTCGGAATTGAAAATTACCTCTGACAGGGGCTTCCCTGAGTGCACTGGCTGCCCTGGTTTTATGCTGAGTCTCTATGAGTTCCATCCTTTTCCTGTGGCTCCCATGGCTGGATGACAAATATGGCCGTGTCTTCCCTGAGGGAAGGTGTGTGTCTCTGCAGAATGCATAAGCAGGCTGGCTCACCTCACTGGGTCACAGCCTCAGGAGCTGACCAACAGTGTTGGGAATACTAAATCAGGCAGAGCAGAGCAGCTGGGCTAGCCAAAGGCCCCACAGTGCTGGCCTCTGGGAGGCACCAGGCATCCTGGGTCCTTTGCAGAGGGATGAAGTCCTCTGAGCCTCAAGCAGCAGGAAAGCTACTACAAAGAGCTCTTTTCTCTCCTAAATAGCTCAGGTAAAAAAAAAAAAAAAAAAAAAAAAAAAAGACGAGGACAAGCCGCAAAACAATCACTTTAATTGGAGTGGTTATTGGTACTCTCTAATTATTCCAGCTGGTGGCAAACAAAGTAATGCGATCAATCATTTAGCAGACTGCTTAATTGCATGGTGATTCACTGCCCCTAACCTGGTGGACACAGGCACCTACAGGATAGTGCACGTTGCTTCAGGCTATAGCTCAAATGTATTCTGAGGAGAGAAAATGTTTGATGGTCTAGCATACGCCTGAGAGGCTCTCTAGAAACCTACTTTGTTGGGCAGTAATGATTAATTCTCCCTGACCCACACATAGCCCATCCAGTGTTCTTTTGGGGAAACAATTACAACTGATTGTCTACGTATGAGGAAGCAACTAAAATTGGAAGAAAAAGCTAAGAAATTTAGTGCCTATTCAACTTTATTATTCACAAAAATATGGTTACACAAGAGTGATTGCTGCAGGATAGACTACCAAGATTACCAACTGTAACATAGTAGTTATCAATAACTGGAAAACAGGTGTTTTGAAAGCTGTTTAAAAAATAAAAGTGCCTTAATGTCATATAGAGTGACTTATTTTAAATATATTTTAAAATAAAATAAATTCAATTTATTATTTAATGTTATTAAATTCTAGGCCAGCTAATTTAAATTCAAACCGAAGAGCATACTCTATCTTCAAAAATAAGGTACAAACTTTCAAACCGCCATCTTGGTTAATATGTTGTGTTAAAAAGAACATAACCAATTACTTGAATTTACAAAGACTATGGTAAGACTATCACATGATAAAAGAGACAGAGCATAGACAGGGCATGGGAGGAAAGACTGTGCTAGACACAGACGGTGGACAGACAGGGCACAGGAGGAAAGACTGTTAGACATGGACGATGATGGACTAGTGGTGAGTTTTTGCTCATGCTCAAGCAGATACTAATACTGTTATCTGCATACACGTGGGAGAACCTCACCAAAGAATATTTGTGTTAAAACATTTCCTCATTGTTCGTCAGTGTTTGAGCTCCGGCGAGCACATCCAGCCTCCTGGATAAGTAGCTGTGGTGTTGGTCGGCCAATAGCTCCTGTTAACCAATTTCTGTTCACCTGACAATATTCAGAGGGTTGAAAATCACAAGGGAGAAAGATACTGGCACAAGTGAGAGAGGAGGACAGACAAGTCAGAGGCAAGGGAGGGAAACAGAGAAAATATAATAGGTGGACAAGAAGAGAGTACGCTCAACAGTGTACAAACTTCAGAGTGCAAACTGCCTGGCCTCTGCAACACTGGCATGCTGTGCTATGACTTAGTGAGCCTCGGCTGACCTTCCCAAACTACCAGAATGACTTAGCTTTTAAAATAGATAAGATCTGTTCTTAAAGCTTTTTAAGTGTTGAGTGGCTGGTTTCTCAGCAGGACTGTTGTTTTCTTGGGTTTTTGGTTGACTGTCTTTGTTTAAAGGCCATTTACTTGTTCACCACAATTTCATGCTTACAAGGCCCATGTCAGGCTAGGGCCACAGCAGTGCACCCCACAGCACGCACACAGACAAGTGCACGCTGCGCTATGCTGCACAGAGCTCATACCTGACTCCCACAGACTCCTTGCTCAGATCTTATAGCCTATCTGCGCTTACAGAAGGACAGACGCCCCTGCGAGTATGGGCAGGATGGCCAAGGCCCACATGCAGTAGGTAGAGGAGGTGGGCCATGTTCATTATTGGATATAGCCTGTCTCAGGCAGCCCTCGCACAATGCGCCACCGTGAGCCCTCAACTTACACCTCCCAGTTCAACTAGGGTTGTTGTATTTCCCTTCCAGTATTCTTGTCTTTAGCAAAGAGGCTTAATTTCCTGCTAGCATTCAAATTACTAAATAATTTATTTGGCACATTCCACTGTTGTTAACTGTATAGTCACTGCATAACTTCTTCCCCATTCCATCCTTCAGTATATACATTAACATTGAGCTGAGAGTAGTCTGACAGCTGCTCGGGAGATGAGTCTGCTACTCTTCCTCTAACGGGAGTGTAGGCAGCATCCTGGAGTCCCTGGTGACTGGTGACCCAAGCACGCTCTCCCTTAATGGAAAGGTCTAAGTAGCAAGCTGGAGTCCCTGTGACCTTGGTCTCAGGACCTCTCCTCACCCTAGGTTGTTTTCTCACTGACACAGGAGCTGGTTGCTGGAGACAGATGGCTGCCTAATGGAAACATCTGGAAGAAGGGAGGCTTTGCAGACACGCTCACCCCTGCATGGTGGTTGATTTCTGGGGACTCAGGGACTATGTCTCCTCTCAACACTTACTTGACATGCTCTCTTTTAGTAAGAACACGAGGAAGGGTACTTTAGTGAGCTTGAGACTAAGGTCAGTAGAGCCAACAGGACTCAGATCACTTCAACCAAACCTAAGCACAGTTAGATGTTGATTCTAACTGTATTCTTACTCCATGGTGTGTATCAACTATGATCAGCAACGTCCTTAGCATCACCACCACAGCCATCACCATTAGCAGAAGCAGCATCAGCATCACCAGTAGCATCATCGCCATCACCACTATTGTCATCATGACCACCGTTATCATCGCAAGTGTCACTATCCATCTGTTTTATGTAGCTAGTCTTATAAGCTATCTAGATACCAAGATTCACTGCAGCTTCAAACACCATACGTCCTATGCACCTCTACCAAACTTCCATCAGAATCATCTCTGGAGACTGTGACCATACAAAGTATCAGTAACGGGACCTTTTAGCTTCCAATCAACAAAAATAGAGTAGAAAACGAACCTTCAAATTGCCTAACACCCTGAAGAACTAGACTTATGAAATGGAGGCAGAGCATTTCCAGCTTCTGACCAGGTCCCACTGAGGAACCGAGCCCCCAAGAACATGGAACTTCCTTGGGCTGTGGATACCTGACAGGGGCATGGCTTCTGGCTCCTCCGCTGTTCCCTCCCTACAGAAGGGATGGTGGTTATTCCTCCTTTTATCATTTAAATTTCTCAGGCATGGTCCTTTTGAGAAAGAAAACATATTTTGTTGTACAGAACACTTGGGCACAGAGAATTCAAATGTTTTTCCTAGGGAACAGATCCTAAGCCCCATTTCAATATGCTGCCTACATACCATTCTCTGTAATAAGATGCAAACAACAAGCAAGTGACAGAAACACATATGCTTGCAGGACAGAATAGAGAAGCCACAGTGACTCTCATTATCTTTATTCTAAAAGGAATTCAGGGAGTATAAAAAGTGCCTACTGTGATTTATTCTAATAGTGTATGCTGAGCCTGGCAGTGGGTACTTCCACTACTGTGAATGGTGTCATTGTCACAGTGGCCTTCACTCTGGGATGTCATGGGCATTCTGAGAGACTAGGCTGATGAGACAGCACCACAAACTGTAAGTTGCTGCACGCATCCAGGCCACACTGCCTGGTAATTCTAGGTAATTCCCTGAGGAGGGGAAGGGAGTGTTATAGAGGTTGAAAGTGAAGATTCAGGGAGAAAATTCTCACTTTAAATACTTCTGAAAATGAACCGTAAGTCTATAAGGAAAATGTCGGGCTCTTCTCCCCTTGGTACCTTACTCCAATTGGTACAATTCACCACCATATAAGCTATTCCACACTTCTTAAAAGAAAATACTGATATGGTCACATCATCTACGCTGCTAACAGTTTTTTTTAAACCTGGTTCCTTCTGGGTTGTTTTACCAGGGAGACACAATCAGAGCAACGCCTCCTCTTGCTCTGGTCTGTGAGAAAGCCTGCGCAGGACTTTGGTATCTGAGGTGGAGAGGCAGTCATTTTTGTGCCGGCTTTAACTGTGTGGATACCCAGGGGGCTGATCAAGCATCATTTCAATGGGGGCTCTGGACAGTGATGTGGGGAAAGATTAGGGCTTGTCAAGTGTCCTCAGTGTCTGCGGCGCCCTGGGAGGCAGAGGGCAGGCTGTATGCTCGTCCTCTGAAATGGATGTCAGCGCGCTTGGGCTTCTAGGCTCAGAAAGGGGTTTGCGCAAGTGCTTCTGAGTCACGGGACCGACCCGGGACCTACACCACTGGTTGCCTCAGACCTCAGGAGAGCAGGTGTTAGGGACTCACAAAGAGATCACTTGGGCGTGAGTGTGATTACAGAAAGAGGAGAAGTGTGAGGGATTTCTAGCAGAGAGGATCACTCTTCACTCTCCTAGCGTGACAAAGGCATCAGCTGGACATGCAATCAAGAGGACAATGATTAAATGATAACGTGTATGTACATGTGTCCATGTGTATACGTCTGTGTATATATTCCATGTGTATACGTCTGTGTGTATATTCCATGTGTATATGTCTGTGTGTATATTGCATGTGTGTATGTGTGAGTGCCAACCTAGTGTGTATGAGTTTGTGTGCATGTGCCTGTATGTATATGTGTGTGTGCATGTATGTGTATAGGTAGGTATGTATATGTGTGTACATGTGTGTGCAGGTATATACGTGTGTGTTGACCTGCATATGTGTGTATGTACATGTGTGCATGGGCTGTGAATGAGAATTTGTGGAAAGAAAGTGTGTCTGAAAAGTCTGATTAACTGATTAGAAGTGCAGTGGTGTGAAGAGGTTGGAATCTTGCCGGTCTGGAGGCTGACCTCTGTATGCTGGGCTAGTTTCAGCTGTGTCTTTTCCACCTCTGTGTCAGTCACTAACATTCTGCGATTGGCAGAGACCCTTTGAGATACACGGATTAGCAGATCCCTGGCTTCCATTAACCCAAAGCTAAAAATGTCATCAAAGAGCACTGGAGGCCTAAGAAAGAAACTTCCCCTATGATTTTTTTTAACTAGCCCAACTCACTCACCAATGTATTTAAAACTTCCTTGGGTTATAATTTTCTTTGCCTCCTCATTAGAACACAGAACTTAGGGTAAGCTCAGTCTGTGTTCCTAGACCAGGTCACAGTATTGTCTAGGGAAATGTACAGAGCAATGTACAGAAAGTCCCGGAAACCCTCACGTGACACCACAGGTACTTCGTGATTCCAAGGCTTCAGCTTACTTTCATCTCTTGTTATAAAAGTACATGTCGCTAGTACTAGTGGGTAGTGAATATGATTTTAAAATTTGCAGATTATGTTTCTTCAAAGAATCATTTTGAACACGTGAGCCCTTCAGTTTCCCATACATGAAGATTTGGTGCACATAAAGGGATATTATGCAGTATTGTGAATACAGACTCCAAGCTCAGTGTTCTGTCTGCAAAGACCTTTAAAGGAAGTAGTATTGGGGTCAGGTCAAATGTCGTTTCAGTAAATATCACATGATAATCTTAATGATTCTCCTTGACTTATTTTCCAAATCCTAATGTACGGTTTTATACAAATTAAATTTACTAACAACCAGTGTCAGTAGGATGATTATGAGGCCCATTATTTATTTAGAATGTGGTTTCTTTGGAGCTCTGTTAAACTTTACTATAGCATTTTTCTCAGACTATCCTGTTGACTACCAAAAAATAATTACATAAATGTTTCACAAGTAAGACTGTTTTTACATCAAGTGTAAATAAATTTTATTTTTCTCAAAAAAACAAAACTCTTATTTCCTTTCAGTGAGAGCTGTAGTTTTTTGTTTTTGTTTTTCTTTTTCATTAACAGTGGTTTACCTGTCTGTCTGTGTGTGTGTGCATGCACATATCTGTGTATGTATATGTGTGTACGTGTATGTGTGCATATGTGTATGTATGTGCACACCCTGTATGTATGTATGTGTACACCCTGTAGAGCACAGAGCAGTTGGAGGAATACTAATCATGCGTTTCTCCGAACAGCCTTTTTAGCCTGATTTTCTAGTACAACTTTGTTGTATATATGTTAAATCTTAGTCAAGGAACAATTTACGTGTTTTTCAATATTTTATATTGGTTCCTGTTTGGGCCATCACACAGGCTCTGGGTGTTGAGTGCCCTTGCCAGTATGTTTATATCCTGATCATTTGGTCCTTAATTTTCACCCATATTCTATCCTATAGGCAACTCAGTCTCCATGTAGGTCACCTGGCAGGGGTTCCAGGGCTGTCTCTGCCATGGACTCTGCTAACTGCTCTGCGATCACTCACCCTTGGGGCAGGCGGCCTTGCCAGGGCACAAAGGAAGAGGACGCAGGCAGTCCTGAAGAGACATGATAGTCTGGCATCAGTGGGTAAAGGAGGATGGTTTGGGATGGGGCTGGAGGAGAACAGGGTCCAGGGAAGTGGGTCCAGGAGGAGGTGATGAGGGAGGGGATAAATTGATTTTAAAAAGGAAAAAAGGAGTAAGGGTGCAATTAGCTGAGTCTGTGACTCCAACTGTCTCCTCTAGCTAGAATACTGCATCAGAATTCCCAGAGTGTACCGACAGCTGCTTTATGCTGTTGGTTTCTGCAATGGCATGAATCTGAAGTGTTCTCACCCTCCCCCCATGCCTTGTGTTTTGAACACTTTTTCTCTACTTTGGAAGCTTATAAGATGTTTAGGGATAACACATTTGGTGAGTTTAAGAACTGGACGTTCAGATTGAATTTTAAAGAGTCAAAGTTTAAGGTAAAGATGATGTGAGCTTTTGTCTCTGGGGGTTACTCGAGCCTGCTGGGAACTTCAGTTGCTGGTTGAATTCAGAAGCCTCCAGAGAATCAAAAATCACCATTTGAAAATCTGCAAACTTTTCTATTTGACCACTTCCCCTTAGTGGGGAGGCCTGGTGACACATAAGAGGAAGAGTAAGCAGGCTACCAGGATGAGACCTGATAGGCTGTGATCATATGGTGGGGGAGGAGGCCCCCTTCTGTCACAGACCTAGCGGAGGGGAATAGGGTGAAAGGGGGAGGGAGGGGGGACCGGGGAGGATACAAGTGAGAAGATAACAATTGAGATGTGATCTGAATAAATTACTTAAATGAAAAAAAAAAAAAAAAAAGGGCAAACTTATGGAAGCCAGAGGACTTCAATCCGGATGAACAAACACAGAAGCACAGGCGCACCTTAAGAGGAGAGAGACCGCAAGACTGCAAGACCTAAGCTCAACTGGAAATTCCTGATCAGCACCTGCATTCTGATGGCTTCCCAAGTGGTCCTAGTGGGCCTTAACACTGGCGATGTGGTGGTGTCGCTGTTGTCTGCTTTTGTCTGAATTTCAAATCAAGGCAAGTCAGAAGTTGACATGGTGCTCCTGTGAGAGTGGACGTCATCTCAGGCTGCAGTGCCCCACTCCTGCAGAGGAGGCCCAGTGCCCTTGACCTCTGCCCCTCTTCTGCTGAATGGCTTTGATGATCCTGAAGCTAAATAGCCCTGAGAAGTCCCAAGGGACTCAGAAGCAAACACTGCCATTCTGGACGCTGGCAGCAGGGCCAGCTGGCATGTAATTTCGTTACAAAGCTATTTCCTGCTGCAGGAGGGTTTGAAATAACATTTACTTGTATAATTCTAATTCTATTTAGTTCATCCATCCGGGGCCAAATAAAAAGCACAGATTAATGGAGCATGGATATGTCAGGCAGAAAACCATTTTAGGACACAAAGGAATTGAAAGTTGTTTACAAATACTTTATAGTCTCATAAAAAAAAAAGTGAACCCCTCCCCTAAGAGCTCTCCGTGCACTCTCTGCCCCATAGCTGATCAACAGAACCTTCCACAGTTCGGAGCACACTTCAGAATATTTGAGATACAAGGCTACAGGTGGCTTGGTAAGGTGAAGCCCGCAGAAAGAAGAGAGGTGTCAGACACAAAGTGTATCGGGACTGGAGACATCCTCCATCGCTGTAATCCACAGGCCCCTCTCCCACGCTTCACTGTATCACCAGCCACTTGCAGGGCCCCTTTTGCTCTAAAATCCAGTGACTCTAAGTTCAATTTTGCTTGATTTAGGTTTTAGAAATGCACACTGTTACATATAGCAGTATGTGTTCGAGTCTGTGTGTGAGGAGGCGATGGTTGACTCAGCTAAAACAGCTGGAGATATTTAATGCAAGAAACTGAGTGACTATCACCCTGAAGTCTTGACCAGGAAGCCTGACCTGGGCACACAGCTGTGTCCATCCCTCCAGCAGAGGGGGCCTCTGAGAGGCTCAGCCTGCCTCAGGCCTTCAGGAGGGCAGTAAGTCCGAGCTTCCTTCCTAGGCTGACAGCTCAAATCTCAAGAGCCTATAGTGTTTTGTGTAGACCTCAGAAGACATTTCCACACAAGCTTTCACAGCTATTCTACCGGAAGCTTCTACCAGCCTCTTCCAGCAAAACATTTGGACCATGGAAGTTTCTACTGGAAATAAAATCAAATTTTTCTCAGTCTATCAGGGCACAGATAATTAATTAAAAAAAGGTCAGGAAGGAAAGACATTAAAGCATTAAATGTTTTTTACAAATATTTTATATTCTTATTTTTAAAAAATCTTCTCTAAGATGTCACCTCTCGCCATTTGGCCCATATTTTATCTATACATCTATCCATCCATCCATCCTTCCATCCATCTATCATCCATCAATCTTATATATCTATCATTATGTATTACCCATCAGTGTGTGTGTGTGTGTGTGTGTACGTAATAGTCTTTATGAAGATGAAGAATACAAGACACTCGTGGTGGCGTGGTTTGTCACGTATCCTGGCATAGCCACAGTACCCACTGAGAAGTGTTTGCTTGAGGAAAACTGGCAGCAGAGAAGGAACATTTCCCCACAGCATGAAGCCCATGACATACTCTTTCTCACTTAACGTCAAAACTTGTTATAAGTATATTCAGCCGCAGTGTCAGGGAGAGTTTTCCAACAGGCATTTCAAAGCCATATCTCAATGTTATAGTCCAAGCTGGTTTGCATGAAAATTTGAGGGGATCCTTCTGTTAGGAATGGGGTACACCCCCAATACCCCCACATGTTGAAGACTTCACAGTAGCCAACATGAGAATAAACAGCCACAGTGACAGACACTAGGTTGAGGCAGCCCGTCACTCAGACACTGGCCTTGATGACCAGCACGGGAGCAGCTTTGGTAGAGCCCCAGGTAGACAGCGCGCATCTCAGGAAAGGGGCTAGAGACAGAGAGCCAAGCAGGACACAGCAGAGCTGCCCTGACCAGACAGAATGTGCCACGCCACCCCTCCCCCCTGAGCTCACTAAGGCTTGGCACCCACATGGGGTACTGGAGTAAGTCTCAGGAAACTTGGAAGCTTTCCCGGGCTTAAGGGGTTTTGTTTTGCTTTTCTGTTTGTTTTTAAGATTCATTTTTAACTATCTGTATGTATGTGAGTCTTTGTGAGGCTATGTGCACATGTCTGCATGTGTCTGTGGAGATCCTTGGAGCTGGGAGTTAGTGGAAGTTATGGACCTGCTGCCATGGGTTCAGGAAACCAAACTCTCATCCTGGTGTCCTGCTTTATAGGATAAGTGAGGGCACCATCTTGCTGCTCTGTACCCACCCTACAGTTCCCAGTTTCACAGGTCACCATTATGAAAATGTAGAAAGCCTGTAAACACACGGATGTGGCATCTGCAGGTATGCCCAGATCTCATGGATATGGCCTCAGAGGCAGGGCAGCCAGAGCTAGGGACAGCTACTCTGTTGCCCTGATGCCCAAACACAGTTATGTTGGCACTTGTGAAATCCTCATATTTAAATTAATGCTATAGAGATTGGGGCTATAAGGTTTTTTTTTTTTAATGTTTTCCTTTTCTGATTATGAGGTTGCTGTTCAGAGCTCCAGTTGCAGAAAAAGCGATGACTCTCCTGACCTGCACAGGCCCCGCCATGCACACAGCACACAGACATACACTCAGGCACACACAAATACACATAAAGCTAAGTACATCAATATTTTAAATTGTTGTTGGTAAGACATATGAATGAAAAATATTAAATATAGTATAGGAAATTAAAAAAACTATTTCAATGGTTTAATGTGTAATCTTCCATATAGTTACATGTTGTTAAATCATTTGTAAGTGCTTTATTATTCTTAAGAATATAAAAATGAGGGCTAGAGAGATGGCTCAGAGGTTAAGAGCACAGACTGACCTTCCAAAGGTCCTGAGTTCAATTCCTAGCAACCACGTGGTAGCTCATAACAACCATCTACAATGAGATCTGGTGCCCTCTTCTGGCATGAAGGTGTACATGCAGGCAGAGTACTATATGCATAATAAATAAATAAATCTTAGTGTGTGTGTATATATATATATATATATATATATATATATATATATATATATATATGAGCTACTACATAGAATATGTACATATAGTATATTTAGTAATAGACACATTCACAACGCATCTGTCCGTTTTGGCATTCTTATCAAAATGTATTAGACATATTCTCATTGATAACAAAATTTAAATCAAAGAACTTATGGCTACGTTGTCAATATTAATATAAAAATTACATTGTAATATGCATTTATAAAACATATATCTATATAACTAATTAAGTAGATGCTAAATTAATGCACAAGGTAGATTAATTATCTACTTAGGATTAAACTAAACTTTCCTGCTCTTTGCTGACTTTTGTTGTTTTGAGGCAGGGTTTCACTATGTACCCTGACTGGTCTAGAACTCACTTTGTAGACCAGGCTGACCTCCAGCTCTAGAGATGTAAAAGACTGTGCCGCCACCCCAAGCTCTTTGGTAGCTTTTTATTTTGAAATAATTGCAAATATACATGTTTGCAAAGAACTACACAGTGACTCATGTAAATGCTACTTTACATAAGGATGGGAAGGCATCACAACCAAGAGGCTGGCATGCTTAGGAGCTGCCACATGTGTGCCATGCTCATGACTACATACACTTTCTGAGTGCACCTGTGGTCGTATGAGGCCGTCTATGGTCCCAGGGGATGTTAGCACATCTGTAGCTTTGTGTGACCAGAAACATACTAAAAAGTCTCCAAAGCAACAGCTCCACCAATTCTCCCTAGAGTCACGGCTATTCCCACCCATGGCCCAGACCCCTGTCAATCAGACACTGCCATGCTCTCTACCTCTGCTGGGTCAGGTCTGGGATATGACTTAAGTGGAACCTCGCAGCTGTATAATCTTGAAACAGTTTTTTTCCTTCTGTAATTGCCTTGATCATCATCTAAATTGTTGTTTGGAGCAGCAATTGTTTCTTATTACTTATGAAGAGTTTTCTATATTATGAATGAACCACATGATGCTCATTCACACAACGGCAATCCATTTAAACGGCTTCTAGCTTGGGGGCTACTGTCAACAAAGTCGTGTGAACATTCATGTACAATGTTATAAAAGGATTGAACTGCTGTCTTTCAGACTGTTTTGTAGGGATTTTTGGGAAGAACTTGCATGTTAAAAGTAAAGAAGTGAACTCACAGATCTTAAACGGAGTTTGTGTATTTATACCCTACAGCAATCTAAAAAATGTGTGCATAATAGACAGAAAGCTTTTGGTTGGTATGAAAACACCTTCACAAATATCAGTGTAGGTAACAAGAACGGGCATCACTGGCACGTAGTATCTTTATGTGACCAGTCACACTGAGCTTCTAAAACTCACTGTCTCTGGAGTTATTGGGGTGAGAAAAGTGTCCCTCAACATAACAACCACTTTGCTTTTACAGTTTATGTTCAAATCATGCCAGTGGAAGACAGAGGATGGGTGCTGGCTGCTTCGGAAACTGACGCTAGACTAGAAAGTACGGGTTTGAACTCATCCTGACCTTGCAGAGGGACTAAATACCATGGACCAGTGACCTAAGGAAGGAGTCAGTGCCGGGCAATGGCGGCTCACCAAGGTCTGAGAGCTTTGGGTCAGTTGCAGGGAAGGCAGGAGCCATAGGCACCCGCCCCAGGCTTACACTTCCGTTTACTTAGCTCAGAGGCATACCATTTTCCTCATTTAATTTTTAATGAACTAGTACTAGGAGAATCTTTGAGTTCCTTCACTTGTCCAATAAACAACAGAAGCTGAGGCAGAGGCTCAGACTTTATCAGTCAGAGAATAACATGGGCCTTGCAAGTGGTGTGTGTGGGCGCAATCGTGTGAGAAGTGTGACCTTCTTGTGTGTGGTATGGCTGGGCAGGTAGGCAGTGCATGCCTCTGTAAGAAACCTAAGATGTCCCCAAAGCTCTTGTTTGGCAGGTCACAAAGAGTTCTCAATGCATTTAAGGCAATTTCACATTTCAGCATCAGTGTAAGTATGGTTTCCCATTGATGACTTGAAATAGAACAAGCACAAAACTATCATTTTCATTGAAATGATAATGTATAATTCATTGAATAAAAATATCTTGCAAACATACTTTTAAATGGTACGATTAAAAATCGCAATAACGAGGAGCAGTTGTCCACGACTTGTTGGTATTTCTGCTTGCTTTCAGAGATGGCTGAGGCTCCGTTTCCCTGGTGTGGTGTGTGTGTGTGTGTGTGTGTGTGTGTGTGTGTGTGTGTGTGTGGTTTTTGTCTTTTTTCAAGGGCAGTGAACAAAGAAAATAAGAGACAGACTCTCTGCAAGGGCACAGGCAGGGGCATGCTTAATGCACATTATCAAATATTGCTTCCCCCTGCCTTGACTCCCGCTCCCATAATGGAACCTCTTGGCCCCTGTTCTTCAAGGAATGGCCCTCTCTGTGCTGCACTGGGGGCACAGCTCATCAAGAGCAAAGATAGTCTGGCTTCTGCTGTGAATAAAGTAACAACCAGGCCTTTGTTCTGAGGCAGGGTTCTTGTGACTTTTACAGGCAGCCCTGAAGCCATGGCGGCTGCTATGCCAGTCCCAGCCAGGTAGACCTCAGGCTCTTCACAGCTCTTAACAAATGATGATGATTATTAGCCTTACCGTGAGCAAACTAATTAGCAAGTAGGCTTTTAAATTAGGATAGATAAATGTCCCCAGAGAGTGACAATTCCTATAATGACACTCTCATGTCTGGGAACCAGATTTATCATTCAGTTTGATTTTAATTTTTCTATTTTTAAAAACTGTTCAGATAAGAAATGCTTTTCCTCCTAAAACATATGTCAAATCATGTCACTCCCTCAAAACATACAGGTGACAATGTTTGCATCCCACTCAGAGTAATGTTCAAAGTGTTCCCTACAACCTACAGGTGCCCTTGGAGTCTAGTCCTAAAGTCATCAGGGGCTCATTACCTGTGCAAGCCCTGCCTGGCTCTAGGCGGCCCACTGTTGCCACTCGGCACCCCGTACCTACTTCCTTTCCCTGCAGTGTCTGCACCTTTGCTCTGCTCTGGCTTCTGTGGCTGCTCTACCCCCAAGGTCCGCAGGAGGAATAACGCAGGTCTGTCCTTGAAATGGAATTGCTATGTGTGAAAAGAAACATTTTACTAACCTACTTGCCACTCTTATTCATGAGTTCTTCTCCTCCTCCTCCTCCTCCTTCTTTCCTTGTTTGATGCATTTTGGTGTAGATACTTCTTATGGTGTGATCCAAATGTGGCTTTCCCAAGGCACAAGGCCATCACTGACAAGGAGAGCCAGAACACTACCTAGAACACAATGGCAATTATTAAGCCATCCTGGCCAAAGTGTGATCTGTGAGACAGTGGTCAGTGTCTCAGCTGTAGCTCTGGAAACTGGTCCGAAGTCCTCATGCCATCAGGGTCACTCCTGGCGGTAATGCCCCAGGATTCATCTTCTGGTCGCTGTCCTCCCTCTGAAGGGTTCCTGTGTCCGCCCTAGAATGTCTGCTTTTCGGGGAAGCCCTGAGGTGAAGGACGGTGTCTTATCTCTGGATCCTCTGCCAGAGCGAAGGGGAGTGATGTGAAATGAAGGCAGGGGTGGCAGGGCTCCCATCCCGCCTCCGCCCACCTTGTGGGCCCAGTGCTTCCTAGCAAAGACAGCTTAGGGATGTTTGTGCCATGAGGATGGCAGACCCTGACGATAGATCTCAAGGCCAGAGGGCACACAGAACCGTGTCAGGACTCAAGGCCTTGCCCTCAGATCCACACCAGGAAGGAGAGGCAACTTCCCTCCTGGGTGAGCATGGTCTGCTGATCTTGGAATGACAAGCCCCACCCTTTTCTGTGAGTCTGCCCCACATTATGTCATTCTGTAAGGTATCCTTGCCTGAACAGATTGTGCGCCTGGCTGCTGTCTCTTTTCACCTCACTGGGACTAAGGGTTTAAGCTTCCTAGTCCCAGAGGCTTTCTGGATGTCTGGTACATTCCCAGCACTTACAAGCAGTCAGCCAGTGAGGGTGGATGTGAGGATGAGAGTTTCATCACTACTACATTAAAGACACTTGGTGGAGACTGCACTGCTTTACTTTATTATGCTAAGTGAGGCTTAGGACAAAACTCCTCCCTAGCAAATCAAAGTCCCATCCTCAAAAATGGCTCAGGGCCTGATTAATGCCAGTGCCCTATTCCATCTTCCTGAGGCATACTTTGATTCCCCAATCTGCATGTCTAAGAGTGGCCTTTCTTTGAGAAGATCTCATCTTTGAATTACAAATGAAAACTTGCCCTCCAAGCAAGACAAGAGCTGAGGAAGAGTGAGCTGAGCGGCGAGGAGCCTCTAAGAAGCTCTTAAGGACTCTGCTTGGCAGGTGACCAGTTCCAGCATCTTGAACTGCAGCTCTGTGAACCCAGCCTCACTGGGGAGCTCCAGGAAGTACACCCTGCAACTTTTTATTTTTTGAGATCCATCAAGGGTTAAAGTTTTCCATGGCTGAATTTCTAAGATCATAATTGATAAGCTTAGGAGCAAGGTCGATGGGAACCTCCGCTGTCTACTGGTCATCTAAAGTTGAGGTGACACTGCAGGCTCTGATGAGACTTCTTACAACTGATAGAGGCTTAAGGTCGTAAATGTCTCACACCATCTCAGGTCCAGGGGAAACGGAACACGGGTCTCAGTCTCCGAGGGCTGTAGCTCTGAATGCACTCACTCTGCCCGTGAGAAGACAGGGGTGGCAAAGATGGCATGGGCAAACCAGAGGTGACCTAGCAGCGAGATGTGAGAACACACCTCCTGTCAGGCTGCCTTCCACGCTCCACCGCCCATCACAGGAGCTATGGTCCAACAGAACCTCAGCTGGCTTCGCTGGTGTGTGCCTGCTTCTGTTTAGATATTGATGAGGAAAAGCTGACCACAAAGTACTAAACACAAGTATACAGAAGTTGAGATCAGCTCCAGGGTTCCAGCATTGATGGTGTGTTGCTCGTTTCTTTGCATGATGCGTTTCCCCTCCTGGGATTGGCTGTGTCTTCTGCTTCTTTGCTGTGCCCCTCTCTTCAAGTACAATAGTTGATCATCACTTTTAACCATCAATTAGTTTGTGCTGAGTGGGAAATCATGAAAATACCAGATTTTGGAATATTACCCAAATCATTTATTAAAAATTTGTAACACAACCTTTGGATGTTTATTTCTAGTTTAAAATTGATGTAAACCGTAACCTGGGTAAATAGAAAATTCATGAACGTGTGTTTGAAAAGCAGTGTGTGCATGTGTATGTGTCCTCATATATGTGTATACATGCGTGCACACACATAGGACATTTAGTATCAGAAACCTGAGTGGGGACATAAATAAAACAGTGATAGAACCAGTCTTGGTCAAGGCATCACCCTTACTCACTCAAATCAAGAACGGAGGACACAATCTATCATCTTCTCCAGATCTGACCTGTAACGAAAGGGATCTATTGTCTCACAGGTCTTATCATTGTAGGGACAGTGCAATCCTGTGACAGCAGACTGGAAAAGACCCAAAAGTTCAATTTCAGAGAATAACCAGAATTAGTAACTCTTATGTATACACCAGAATTGGTTTCTGTGTCTAAGATTCCTTATATCTGAGCAACCATTAATCTAAAGAGGGGGAAACATATGCACTTCCCTGAGAAATCTTTGTATAGAGAAAAAGTACAGCACAGATGTGTTAGGACCTCCAAAACAGAACAGGGTAAATCAAAGAGATTAAGCTTGATATGGAATCAATGAGGAGACTAAGATACAATAAAGAAAAAAAATTGCCACAAACCATGAGGATTCACAAACCCAAGCACAAGTTCCTGTGAAGACTAGCAGGCCACCGAGCGTTTAATAATGATGCGACTTCAGCAAGACACCAGCATAAATAAAGAGAAAGCCTGAGCTCCCTCACGTGTCTGCGGTGCAACCAACACTCTCAGAAAGTTCTGATGCTGAAAACATGAAAACACGGAGACAGGCACTCGCACTGGGTACCAGGACTTCAGCGACAAGACTCATTGACACACCCGGCGCTCACTGGCTACCTGCTCTTGAGGGCGAGTCACGCAGAAAGAGCACCTGATACTGGAGAGACTAAACTTTATCCTGGCCGCAAGGTGGGAAGAAAAGGAAGCCTCGAGGTGTGCCGTCTGATCAGGCAAGAACACGTGTTACGGAAAGAGATGACAGAGGGTGAGGTCACAGGCAGCATCCGGTCAAATCTCCGAGGCTGTGTCATCCAAGCTCAGTCCTGATGTGTGAGTGGAAGTCCCCAGCTGACTGTGACTCACCCAGGACAGGGAGCTTCCTCTCCTTCCAGCCCTGACAGTGGAGTTCTGAGTGCCCTGTGCTTCGCACTCTGTATGGACCCCATACGCCCTCATTAATTAGGGATGTTTGCTTTGCATTGTGTATACTCTTCCTCCTATTCTCTGGAGCTGCCTGATTGTTATCGATTCATTTGTGCTCGTCTATGGCTCCATCATCCACAGCCCACTCCTATGACATCCACGGCCCACTCCTATGACATCCACAGCCCACTCCTATGACATCCACAGCCCACTCCTATGACATCCACAGCCCACTCCTACGACATCCACGGCCCACTCCTACGGCATCCACGGCCCACTCCTATGACATCCACGGCCCACTCCTATGACATCCACAGCCCACTCCTATGACATCCACGGCCCACTCCTATGACATCCACAGCCCACTCCTATGACATCCACAGCCCACTCCTATGACATCCACAGCCCACTCCTATGACATCCACGGCCCACTCTTACGACATCCACAGCCCACTCTCTTATGACACTCCAGCCAGGGGCTTGCCCTGACAGATCATCTAAGAACACTTTCCATCCCACTTGATTTTGAACTTCTTGCTTCTCCTAGTCTCTCAATTTACATTACTAACCCTAGATGTGATTTCCGTGCATCTATATGTCTGCCGTTATGCATGTATGTTCTGTGGAAGAAGGCACCCTGTCTGGCTTCCTGCTGCATTTGTCTTGGTAAGAACGATTCTTGGCATATGCAACATCATCAACAGATATTTGCTTGATGGATGAAATTAAGAGCAGGCATTCGTTCTGAGTTGGATAACAAGCTTAAAATAAGGGGGTCCTGCAAGTGCACAGGTTTTTCCCCCATTCTGAGTTATAACCAAACATCTCTGCAACAGCAAAGAGGAACGCCAGATTTTGTTCCATGAGAGATGGAGGCTGGGTGGTGACTCAGAAGTCGGGGAAATAAACCAACCTCTACACAACAAAAAGAAAGAAGGAGTCATAGCAACCGTGGAAGAAGACCCGCCCTTCACCCTGCCAATCTGAGCAGGAGCTAAGAGAGGCATAAATGTGCTGGAGATCAGGGACAAGTGCTCAACAGACTGAGCTCAGAGAAGGGACAAGAACAAAGGCTCAATTGTAAGACTAAATTATCTGGTCTTCAACTCCATAAGAGACTTGAGAAGGAATAAAATTAATTACTTGAGTAAACAGGAAGTGCAGGTTAGCAGCTTCCAAAATGGAAAATAAAATGACAGAGACAGTTGCTGCCTGAACAGTCACCCAAAACTCTCTATAATGCCGGAGCATCATCTTCAGCCTTCTGGCTCAGCTTAATTGTTTAGGGGTTAAGATGTTTTTAGGTCTAGATAGATGTTTTAAGTTGTAGAGATAAGATATGAGAGATATTGATTTACATTCAGAATTTTAGACCCACTAAGACAGGAAAGATGTTTTATTCAAGGTTGCCAAATACAAATAGCCAAAACAGTACGAGTGTAACATTTATATAATTCCTGATTGTTTCATGGTTCTTCTTGCTGTATGTAGTTTGTTGTGTATATATGTAATAATATAAATGCAGATATAAAAATAAATTTTAAAAATTAAAAAAAAAAGAACAAAGCCTCTGGCTGTGAAAACAAAACTAGGAAACAGTTTTGTTTTTTAAAGAAAAGTAGCAGAATACGGATCCCTCTGTTTTGTACACAGTTGCTAATTCCTTGAAGGCAATTCAGTGTGCTTCAGTCAGCTCCCTATTGTTTCTAAACACAACTGTCAAAATCCGGAAAGGCTGTATTCCTTCCTTCCTTCCTTCCTTCCTTCCTTCCTTCCTTTGTGCTTCTGAAATGTTGCCATAAAACCTGTTTTATATAAAATTATAAAATTTTTAAAAAATACCAGTAAAGACCACAAAAACATGGTTGACTTCAGAAAAAGCTCTTCCTCTTTGTAATCTATTTCTGCTGGCTGACAAGTTAGAAATTTACCAACTGTTTCTTTTTGACTATTATGTCATGAATGTTTAATAATATATTTGTTTTGTCAAGAAAGGAGCAGCCCACACAACCTGGTTTTCTTGATGTGATAACATTCAACCTATAAAACCTTGAGTAGGAGTTTAAAAATTACGTAAAAGTAAATATACTCAAACTATGAACAAAGTAAATAGACTATTCTATTTTCAGTTGGAACAAAGTTTTAATGAGACAAAACAAAACAAAACAAAACAAAACAAAAGCAAAAACAAAAACCAAAATAAAAACAAAAAACAGAAACAAAACAAAACAAAAAAATCCAACTATATTCCCAACATTTCCCAACAACGTCTATATAAAAGCTATGTTCTTGCAAGAAGCATTTGTGATCTGATGACTCTTTTTCTATAAGCAAACTCGATCCACTCTCCCACGCCATCTCACACCCTCATCGCCTTCCATGGTTATTTGAGACATTGCTTTGTTGACTGTCCAGTCACCCCCTCACACAAGCCTGTCATGGAGTTCCTTTGGTTCTCACATAGTCATCACTGTCTCTCAGCTCTTGTTTCCTTTGGCATTTACTTTTCCTGATATCTTTTTGCTCTAAATTTTCAAAGTTTTCCTCTGAAAAAGTTCTTAGCCTCATTCCTCATTTTTGGTGGAGTCTCCATTGCCATGGCTTTTCTAATGTATGCACAGATATGGACTAAATCCACATTATGTACAAGATTGAAAATATGATTGGAAGTTTAGTTGAGTCATGGTACCTAATAATTACCATAAATTATATAAACTCCAAAGAAATGCATAATCTTAAAACTATTGAGCCTACTCTGAGTAGACATTAAACACTTTGTGGGTCTACACAAGACATGAGTTCTGTCATCATTAGGATAACACTGCTGGGGAAATGCAAAAAATCTCAGAAAACAAGTATTTCAAGTACTACAGGAACACTGGGGTGTCCGGGTAGGAGGAAAGGATTAGCAGAGAGTTTGGATATACATTATTCTATATCTACTGAGATACCAGAAGAACTCAAAGTGGATTTCAGTGTTACCAGGTGAAGGTTAAGAAATAGGCCTACAGGAGATAATCTGGCCAGCTGCAAAGAGCCCCACCAGAGATAGAGTTGCCTAGTGACTGACCCAAAGGGTCTCTCACCTGAGATAGAGTTGATAAGAGACCCAGTTTCATGGCCACATTCCTTCCTGCCCACCGGAGATAGGGTTAATAAGAAACCAGACACTTCCCTGAACAAGGTAGTGAACAAAGAGAACACAGAAAGCTAAGCCATAGGTGGTCTTGGCACCTTTTTCTGTAGCTTGTCACCTTAGACATTAGACGTCTTTATGTTACTCAGCCAATAGATGATTGCCAGGCTGGAACTCCCCTGCTTTGGGGCACTGGGAGGGATAGGAACCTATAAATTTACCCTCAGCTCAGACTTTGAGGCTCTTTCTGGATAACATTGTGTTGGTGACTGGTCAGAGGCCGGCTCGGCTCGAGGCAATTAAAGGTCCTCATGTGTATTGCATTGGTATCAAGTCCTGGTGGTGGTCTTTTGGGGGTCTCATGATCTGGGCACAGCACTACTGTCATGTGTTTTTTAAGCACACCAAGAAGCTAGCTATGGAATTGAGGACCTGTAATGGAAACGGAATGCCAAATACTCACTGTGGAGAGAACGCTCAACCAAGAACACCAGGTAACACCGTCAACTCCTCCAGTCAACTCCTGCTAGCTGTGCTGAGCCTGCAGTAGATGGTGTTTTCCTTGTTTGTTTGTTTAAATTCTGGTTTCTCTAATGTTGGATTCAGTAAAATCCTTATATGACGATGTTTGACTGCCAGCTGCTTCGCTATGGTACTCCCTTCCTTTTCTTTTCTTATGCTTCTGTATAATTAATAAACTCACTCTCCCAAAACCTATAATAATACAGTTATTATAGACCATAAGCTACACTTTATAGAACAGACAAAATCCAGAGACCACTCTGGACCAAAAGGATCAGGGCCAAGAGAAAACAAAGGGACACCCAAAGGAGCAGCACAGTGAAATTTAAGTTGAATTTGAGTTAAGAAGCACAGGTAGGCAGATCAAAATTGACACAAGCATCTTCTCTGATTTATAGTTGTATATCTATTTCTATTCTTAATTTTTTTGCTTGTGAGTAGATTTAAGCAAATATACAAATTACACACACACACATATAGTAAGTTTTACATATAAAAATATGTGTATTCTAAGTGAGGAAATCTACATTTAAGGACAAAGAGTTAGAGGAGTAACTCCTTAGCTGTGAATACTCTTCCAGTGTAGACAATGAGGAGGTGGTGTCAGGCACACGTGGGTGGATGCCTCATGAGGAGGGCAGTGTAGGACACACACGATGCCTCATCTATGCTCTACATGAGCTTTCTCACTCGGTGTTGTTGAAAAATCCAAAGCTTTCTGGTCTTTCACTCACTGCGTGTCACTTTGTTCCTTTCTCTGGAAGCTTTTAGCGCAGGCACTCATCACAAATGGCTTGGCCTCCCTCAGTAATGCATCTAAGAAAGGGATGATTTTTCACTATGGCAAGAAGGTCTCTGGGCGTCCCTCACTGTGAGCCCTTCGCTCTCTTCCCAGTAGGCCTCTGTGGCAGAAGGAAAGACGGCTGTGAATCAGGTAGGGGAGGCTTGAGCAAACACCGCTCTCCCCCACCCCCAACAACAGACCAACTACAATTTCTAAGGCATGATTGAGTGAGATGCGTATCATCTAGTTCTAAGCAGTGATGGCTTTTGTGTTCTCGGTTGTGTTACGAATGGGGATGAGATGTGGCACAAAAGACCCACTAAAAGGATGAAAGCAGACAGACTGACAAACAAACAGCAACAAAACATAGCAACTCAGACTTGGAATCCGTTATGACGGCTTAAGGAGTAAACACTTTATGCAAGCCCTCATTGTGACCAATGCAGACCTGTGCCAGAGGCACCTGAGTGCAGAAAACTTCTCTGCAGATTCACAGGGAGTGCAGATGAGGCTCTCCCTGGAATGCCCGGCACCTTTCTCTTCCTTTTCCATTTCAGGAGGATAGTCACAGAAAAGAATTGTCCTAAAGAGTCTTCATTCTTTATCCTATCTTCGTTTGAGGGACACCTAGTTTGTTTCCAGATCCTGGCTATTACAAATAAAGCTGCTATGAACATAGTTAAGCAAATGTCCTTGTATGGTGGAGCATCCTTCAGGTATATGTGCAGGAGTGGTACAGCTGGCTCTTGAGGTAGAACTATGCCCAATTTTTAGAGAAAGCACCAGGTTGACTTCCAAAGTGCTTGTACAAGCTTGCACTCCCACCAGCAATGGAGGAGTGTTCACCTTTCTCCACATCCTTGGCAGCATGTGCCCGTCACTTGAGTTTTTTATCTTAGTCATTATGATGGGGGCTGTAAGCTTAGACCCCCTGTTCAGACATAGCCAATGGACAGCTCATTCTCCATGGTTGTGGGGAGGGCAGGGGACTGCCTCTGACATGAACTCTGGAGCTCTCAATTTGATCACTTGGTGGGGAGACCCAGAAACACACAGAGGAAGAGGATACAGATAAGACCTGATAGGCTGTGGTCATATGGTGGAGGAGGAGGTCCCCTTCTGTCAGAGGTCTAGGGGAGGGGAAGAGGGAGGAAGAGGGTGGAAGAGGGAAAGAGGGTGGGAACAGGAAGATACAAGCTAGGGGATAACATTCAGGATATAATCTGAATAAATTATAATGAATCAAAATTTTAAAAAGAGTCTTCATTCTAAGGGGTCTCTCTTACTCAAGGAAGACTAAGCCTCTTAACCTGACATGACCTAATGAATATTTTTGCAAGATTCGAACTTCAGGAAAACAGCAAGAGATTTACAAGTGAGTCTGTGTGATTGTCCATCCTGCAGGAAAGCAAATGTGTGCTGTATCACCCATCCATGGCAACTTGTGTTCCTAAGTGTCACTCTGCCTCGTGCCTGTGGCCTGTCTCCTACCCCATGACTTCCTCTTTTCTTAACCTGTTCTCTGACTCCTACTTGGAGAGAAAGGTTTTCTACTTCTCCACCCAAGAAGGAAATAGGTTCCCTAATGTCCCTCTGTCTTCATGTGAACAGACCGAACAGCAGGTCCAACTTCAAACAAACAAACAGATTAATGCTTAAATATGTACCAGAACCTATGAATTCACCAATAGACAACCCTCCCTTGCTTGTTCTTAAAAGTTTAAACACACAAGTGAACACACGCATCTATATGCATGTTAGTCAACGACACACAGGAATAAAAAACGCCAGTGAAATAATCACTCGTGAAGTCGAGATAAACATATACAAAGTAAAGAAGAAAATTATACAGATCCCACACTATTTAAGAGGTCTGGTGGCAGCTGTTTTAAATATCAAGTTGCCGAAAACCACTACTTAAAAGCCAGGTGCTTGCAAGTTGATTATTGCAAGTATTTTGACACTGAGTGGTCTCAATGAATAATTTGTGTTCCCTCTAAACCTTGGGTTTGAAATCTCTGCATTTCCCACTGCTTAACCCACTGATGCTGCAGTTTAACATCTCGAGTTAAATCTCAAGGAAGCACTGATGAACGCGTCAGATGGGACTGGGAGTTAGACGAGACCTTTAAATCACTGCCCCACAGAACGTCCAGTGTGAGGCTTTTCCTGTTCACAGTATTAGATTATATTAGGTCATGGCAGCTGTTAACTGCCTGTCATGCTAGTGAGCTGCTGTGCCTTTCATTATGGCAGTGGGCTGGTCCACTCCTATAACAGCAAATGTGTGTTCTCTGGTGTCTGCTCAGTTGGCTGTAGCCGAGAGTACTATGACATGCATCTGACGTAGCCCTGTGCATGATGTCAGAGGACCTTTCTTCCAGTACATCTTATGACCACAGTGAGGAGGATTATCATCATTAACACTATCTAACGTTAGAGTACCAGTTCTTGGCTGCCTGCCTGTCTGTCTATCTATCTATCTATCTATCTATCTATTAATTATCTATCTCTATTATCTACCTCTATCATCTATCTATCTATCCATCCATCTACCTATATATCTCTCTATCTATCTGCCTGCCTATCTATCCACTTTACATCCTGATCACGGTCCCCTCCCTCCTCTCCTCCTGGTACCATCCCCCCATCCTCTTCCCCTTACTCCTCCTCCCTGACTCCTCAGATAAATGGAGTCTCCCCCAACTGACCTCATCACATCAAGTCACACCAGGACTAAGCTCATCTTCTTCCCCTGTGGTCCGTGAGGCAGTGCCGCTAGGGCGAAGTGATCTAATAGTAGGCAACAGAGTCCATGTCAGAGACAGCCCCTGTTCCTACTCCCTGAGGGCCCACATGAAGAACAAGCTGCCCATTGGTTATGTATGTGGGGGGGGCCTAGGTCAGTCCATGCATGGTCCTTGCTTGGTGCATCAGTCTCCACAAGCCTCCCTGGAGGGCATTGATTCTAAAGGACCTACTTCCCACTTTTTGCTGAGTTTTTAAAATAATTAAAAATAACTTATATCCACTGTGCTTTATTTGGGACAGACAACTCTCATTGTGAGGCTATTAAGATAGAAGTTGTACTACAGAAAAATTGATAAAACTATGATCCAAACTTATTTATACTTCAAAGACCTAACCAGTTCACTATTACAGCACCTATCCCCTTTAATATTATATATATATATAAATACATATGTTTTACAAAATAAAAATACATATATATGTATATATAAAATATATAATATATATTAAAATGCATATATTTACAAAATAAATACATATTAATTATTCATCCTAAGTCTCATACTTATCTTTCATCAAAAAGATTCTTAATAATCAAGTCTTAAACCAAATAACAAATCTTTTTTTTTAATCTGAAGATACAAATAAACTTTAGAAACTGCTAAAGGCCAATGTCTGGTCTTTTGGCTCTATGAAATCTTGAGAAAGATTTACTAATCTTTAAGCAGACAGACAGACCAACCTGGACCAGTGGGGCAAGTTGAGCAAATAAGGTATGCTCTGAAAACCCACATGTCCAACAAGAGAAACTAAAAACTTGATTAATCTTACAAGAAATGTGAGGTTTACCTCTCAGCCAAAAATTTTACCTCAAGAGCAAGCAAATGACTGTCAGCTTTCTCAAGATTTCACGGAGCCACGGGAGCAGACATTGGCCTTTTGTCTACCTGTAGGGAAGATGAGTTACTGGATGAGATTGCAGAGCCGATGCTCAGACCTATTCATCTATGTGCAGCCTCTGCACAGCGGCTCCACTCTGGGAAATTTCTACCCGCTCATCCTCACCCACTTCCTGCTTGCAGGGGCCCCAGCTGACAGTCCCTGCCACCTGTTCTGGGATAACAGTCAAGGAGACTAAATACCCAGGGACAACAAAGCATCACTTCCTGTGTTTATTTTTTTTCTGTCACTACCACATACTGACATCATAAACACTCTGCAGGTATTTAATTAATTTAATCACTGACTTCACAAAATCCACTCTGTCGGGGACAATATCAATCCTCTGAAATCTCAGGCAAAGCGTGTATTCAATTACTCCGATGCATATGTTTAGCACTAGAATGTTTGTCCATGATGGAAGTGAAATTCAAATAGTGCTCTAAAGCATTAATGAAGAAAGTTGAAGATCTTCAAGGACACAACCACCCCAGGTGGTGACAAGGACAGAGTGGACTGTTTCCATGTACTTTGCACTTACTGAGATGTACTTTAAAAAAAAAAAAAAAAAGATTTATTTTATTATTATGTATATAGTGCTCTGCCTGCATGTACAACTGCAGGCCAGAAGAGGGCATCAGACCACATTGCAGATGGGTCTGAGCCACCATATGGTTGCTAGGAATTGAACTCAGGACCTCTGGAGGAGCAGTCATCTGCGCCATCTCTCCAGCCCTAGGGATGTACTTTTAAATGTAACACACAGAGATGCCTTCACTTGGGGATCTTGTTTACAGAGTCCAGCCAAGGCTGAGGTTACGGTACACACTAGACACGGGCAAGCACCACCATCCCACGTGAGGAAGACTCCTCAAGGTGTTTCCACGCTACACAGGCTCCTGCCACTCACACCGGACTGTTCCCAACACTCCATGGTGCTGACTGTGGGGCCTAGATTCTATGGTCAGAGAAAAACATGGCTTCGGCTTATGAATAGACAAATAAATAAATCACTGTGGTGGAAAAAGAAATGAAGTCCTTTATGTTTGCTGAGACTCATGCTATGCTAATGTACTTCTAGAAACACATGGGTTAGAGACAGGTTGAAGGAATCTCTTAAAACTCTTCCATTTGAAAAAACTAATAAAGGATTTTTAAAGATTTGTTCTTAATTATGTGTATATATGTGGAGAAGTTACATGCACATGGATACAGCTACCATGGAGACAAAAAGAGAGAGAATTAATCCCCTAGAGCTGATGGTGAGCCACCAGTGTGCATGCTGGGAACTGAACTCTGTGTGAGAGCACATCTTCTCAGCCACAGAGTCACCTTTCCAGCATATATGTGTGTATATATATATATATATATATATATATATATATATATATATATATATATATATATGTGTGTGTGTGTGTGTGTGTGTGTGTGTGTGTATAATTAAAATTAAATATAATATAATAAATATAAAATTAAATATAAATTAATTAAATTTAATATGCATATTAAATTCAGCTCAGATTTTTGTTCCTGAATACAACCATCTTTTCATGGAGATAGTCTCCGGTCCATCTCTGGGTATCAAAATCCACCTACTCAGGTCTGTTTTGTAAGACGGTGTAATATATACGTATAACCGACACGCAGGCATACCAGATTACTTACAACTCCCGACACAAGGTAAATAAAGAAGTGGTGCCTTACAGAACAATCATAAGGAAAGTGTACATATATGTGTAGCACGCACTGGTTGACTCTGCAGTCATGGAAGCCGTGTATGCAGAGGATGTGTGCAGAGGTTGGACACATTTGGGTCCTTCTAAGGACATGCACTGTCACCACTGAGAGATACGCCCAGGATTCATGCACGTGTCAGATAACTGAGGTTAATCAGACTTTAAACAGTTCTCCCAGTGGCTCTGAGGGCTGAGATGGCAGAAAGCGCCACGAAGGAGACATATCACAAGGCTCCTCTGGTACATGGCTCCTCTGACTCTGATGTGGATTCTGTGAGAACAGCGGCCTCGAAAGTGAGGCAGTTCAAAAATCAATGCCTGGTCTCCAAGGAGGATCAATCTGACAGCAGATAAAACGCCCCAGCTGCCAGGCCAGCCCGGGTCACTCGCAGTCCTTCCCAGCTTCTTCGCTGCACTGTGATTTTATCTCTCTATGCTGCAGAGAAAAATAACATTAAAATTCGAATGTCACCTTAGAGATGATAATTGTCACCACAAGCTCAGTTTACTTCTTTGACCTGGGCAGAATGCAATGAAAAAGGGGATGAAAGAAACAATGGTGACACACCAGGCAGTTTTATCGGGTGACTGGAGAAAGCGATGCATTTGATTCTGGTGTGAAGGGGCCATCGGCAACGGCAAAAAAAATTAGTCTGGGGTCCAGAATTTCCCAGAACTTTGCCTGCGAGTGAAGGAACATATATGTTCTGGCCCAGTGCCTTTCTTGATTTTTATTAACAATATTGTCAACCTAGTTTTCATTTTCAGTAGGACTATGGTATGAGCAGAAGAGAAATGTTCGGAGCCTTGTTCCAGTCCATCCTACTGGGCTGCAAACCCCATGGGAATACCACCTATGTCGCTCTCCTCGGTAGCTCTGTGGCATGGCTAATAAAATACTGAATCAGTGAATGTAAGAATGAATTAAGCCTTGAACGTCTTCAGGTGGTTTTCTTGATTTATCACAATATAAATTTCAGATATTTACTTGATTAATAAGATAGTGCTCATCCATCAAGGGCTTTCCCCCACTTCTTTCCTGAAGTGGGCTATCCTCTCATGTCTCAACTCTGCCCGGGAACATCCCAAAGCATCTATAGAGGACACTCCCGACAGACATCCACTTTAGTGGAGAACGAAGCCTACAGTGGCTTAACAGAAATTAATGCATCAAACAAATTAATGACCTACATTACGTTAGGCAATGTTGAGTCCCTCTCTTGCTCTAACATGGCTGTGTGTATGTGGTACATGAGTTGAGAAACATTACCATGGCAACCGTAAAAGACTCAGGCCATAAAGCAAGCCCTGGGGATGGGAAAACAGATGATTCATGCCTATGAGAAAGAAAACAAAACAAAACAAAAAAAAAAACAACAACAACAACAACACAAACCAAGTCAGGCAGGCCAAACCCTGAGATACAACGACTTTACCTCAGGGAAAGTGAGAGAGAATCAGCAAAGAACCACTGGACTGGCCATTTCTGTGTCTTGATGAGCACTGTTCATACCTATAAACCTGTCACTCATGAATAGAAAAAGGAAAGCCTAGCACCATACTCAGGGGGAGGAGGTCCCCCTCGGTCACAGTCATAGGGAAGGGGATTGGGGTGAAAGTGGGAGGGAGGGAGGAATGGGAGGATGTAGGGGATGGGATAGAAAATGAGATGTAATATGAATTATTTTATTTTTCAATAAAAATATGTTAAAAAAAAGAAAAAGAAAGAAAAAGAAAAGCCAATGTCATTAAACTCTGCTGGATAACCTCTGCTGTGTCACCTTTTAAACATCCGGCTGCATAGATTGTGGGGGAAAAAATATCCTTTTCATTTTGGCCTTTCCTTGCATTGGGAACCTGACAAAAGCACTCTGCACGTAACAATACTGAATTAACAGCATTTCTGGGAGGAGTGGAAGAAAAGAAAATGATCCCTGAGCTTCTGAACCTTAGCAAATGGCATTTTACAACTTGATATCATTGGAAGAAATAATGTGTTTAAAAATGCCGAAGCGATCAACGTAATCAAAGGTGAGCAAATATTACTTCTCCAAATAATTAAACCACTATCCACTTTAATTGAAAAATTGCCTAAACTCTTCAATACAGGAAATGGTAAACATGATGCTGCCAAGATATTTTGGACCAAGGCTTTATCCCTGGCTTCTCTCTGTTTGGGGAGTTGTGTGTGTGTGTGTAATGAAATGTCAGCAATCAAGAGTCAAATGGCAGCGTATGAATTATACAAATTGCTGTTTATCTATTCCTAGCCTTCCTGCTTCCCAACATGGTCTATGAAACTGGCTCAATGGAAACCATCACAAAAATCTGGGGATAAATGTAAACGTACTATTTTCACCACAATTAAATTTTTAGTTATGTTTCCAGGTCACAGGAAAAGCCAGGGACAAACTTTAGCTGTCTGGATATTTTTGTTAGCATTTAATAAACAGGAAGTAGTAAATACTTTTTTTTCTGTAAAAGCTCACGTGAGAAGGTGAATTTCGAAGCATTTTTTAATTTCATATCTCCTAAATAATCAACAATGACATATTTTGTTAGGTATATAAAGGCTAACATTTCATTTCATAGATATATTTCATTACTTAAACTAATACATATCTTTCTCTTATTCCCTTTTTCTTTTTCTTTATTTATGACAGGGTCCTGTAGCCCAAACTGCCCAGAAACTCTCAATCCTTCTGCCCTGTTTTCCTGAGCATTGAGATTGTTGTTGGACCACCACGCCTGACTGGTGAGTATATCTTTTGGATAAGTAATTCAACCAAGAGATTTCCCCCTGTACATTAAATAATAGCTTACATTAGTCTCCAAGCCTTAAATTAATTTTGCATGAGCTCAACTGCCATTGTTTAGTTTTCATAACATTTCATACGAATCCCTCTGAATTATATGTAATTAGGCTGTGATTGTGATACAAAACATGGAAATGAAAATATTTCCAAAACACAATAACACAGGCACAATTAGATTCTGATTAAATGTGAGATTATCTAGTAAGTTGGAGTGCTCTTCTTCGATTGCCTGGGTTCTCAAGCAAGCTGCTCACTTGCTACAGTCACACTGACGATGTTTTCAGAGAGCTCGTTAACATGTAGGATGGTCAAATAGGTCCCACAGACGACATTTACAAATAGCTCGTTAACATGGTCAAATAGATCGCACATCTACAGCAGCAGGAAAAGTGACACGTCCATGAGAGGGCACTATGGTGGTCAGCTGCCCGCCTCTGCCTGTGCCTAGCAGGGACCATGCCACTGTGTCAGTTGAAAGGAACAGCGCTGCCTCGTGGCTTTTCTCGCCCTGTGTCGGCAGAAGAGATGCCAGAGATGTGCTGGGACTGCAAAAGTCACACAAGCACGTTGACAAGTGTTCCAATCGCGACAGATATCACCCCCCCGATACAGTTACCAAAGTGCTTCCTCATTATTTGTCACGTGAAGACCGATGTAATGGTTTTGAAATGTTAGGTGAACAGCAAGGATCCCATGAACATTTCAACATCTGCCTTGCAAGGGGAGGATTTTATTCATGTAACCTACTATTCTTATGGCGAGGAGAAATGATTTCAGTAACATCTCTGTTTCTAAAATGTTTAGGGTAATTTAGAACAGAACACAGCACCCAGGATATTGTTGTGTGGCATTCTGTTGCCTTAAGTATGATTTGCTGAACAAATCCTTCTGCTGGTTGAAAGAAAATATAGTTGTTTAAATTACAGACTACGACTTAAAGAGTGAACCGTAGCCCTGCCTGCTAATCACCAGGAAAATGTCTGCTTACAACAGTAATGAGTACAGTGAAATATTTTTGCATATTTTTTCAACTCTAAAAATGTTTAGACAAGAGGATTTATGCTTTAAGGTGGCAGAGACATTCACAAAGCTTAGAGAAAGGCTCAAAGGTTCCTCACTGCCATCTTAGGTATTTGTACCTCTGTCCTGAGTGGCTAGGATGCCTTTTTGTAGCACAGACTGTGACTTGCTGTTGTCTTACAGCTAAATTCAGTGTGTGTCAGCCTCCAGGCTGTAGCATGGCTATTGCTACTGATTTTAGCCAGGTTTCCAGTAAGAACTGAGAACAAAGAGCAGAGTGGAGAGATGTTTGCAGTTGCCCCAGACAGCTGGCATGCTGCTGAATAAATTAGAGGCATTAGACAAAGCTAACGACATGTATTAGAGGAATGAGACTCCTCCCACGGCACCACAGTAAGCTCAGGTGTAAAATGGTATAGGCTAATTTCAAGAAATACCACCTTTAGACACTGGTGCCAAGGGACGTGTCTGGCCAGGTCCAGAAATTCAAAGTTGTCTGCAGCTACAGACCAGGGCCACAGCACTGCTTGGGCTGCTCAAGCTGACCTTCTGGGAGCATTGCACAGAAAGATCCAGCCAGCCAGCTCCTTTCTCCAGAGCCACATTTTCCAAAGCTTCCACCAGGGCCCTTCCTTCTACTCTTTGACTCGCTGAACCTGGACGCGCAGTGGCTAAAGCCTTTATCGCCAATGTCTGTGTGTGCTCTGTAGCTGAGGGAGTAACTCACTGGACTGAACTGTCCACTAATCAGATGGTTGACATTCTGTAGGAAAATCAAATTTGTAGGTGTTCAGTTCCTTACTTTAAAAGAATGACCACCGTTGTATCTGCCTTAGAAAATCCAAAAGCAGGGTTCATAGCTTTCCCCCTTTTTCTTTATAAGGAGTTGAGGCACAGGTTTATTTATTTTTTATTAATATGGTTAGACTCTTTAGAAGACCCAAAATCAAAATACATAAAGCAGCAACTTTCTAACACAGATTAGCAGATTTGTTTTAATTTCTTAGTAAAAACATTGCTGATTTTAGAAAGTATAGGAAGTGCTGCTGTTTAGGAAGTACAGCCCTTATTCTATGCTTCCCCTAAGGCCAGGGAAAGAAAACACAGAGAGGGAAGAAGCAGCCTGTAGCGGGGCATGTTATTTAAATCCTATGACTTGATTTTAGACATTTAAATCTATGACAAGGAGTTTATTTTAGAAAGACCTCGGGCTGGAGAGATGGCTCAGAGGTTAGGAGTATTGTCTGCTCTTCCAGAGGTCCTGAGTTCAATTCCCAGCACCCACATGGTGGCTCACAACCATCTATGACATGATCTGGTGCCCTCTTCTGTCATGTAGGTGCACATGCAGATAGAGTGCTCACATACATAAAATAAATAAATAAATCTTAAAAAAAAAAAGAAAAGAAAAGAAAAGAAAAGAAAAGAAAAGAAAAGAAAAGGCCTCTACACCGCTTGTAGGGGACCCAATGACAACAGGCAGCCCAGTCCTCAGCTGGAAGGGGCTGATGTTGCTGTGGCTTTCCTGCCACCTCTGTTCAGTACACAGATATGTACATGTAAGTGTGATAATGCTACAAGCAGTAACGACAGCACACCTGCTTTTTCTGGTACTTTAATATATCAGTTTCTACACTCAGCTCTCTCCATGTGCCTCCTCATACAGAGCATCAAGTGAGCCCTGAGGGCGGTAGAGCATCACTCCAGATCACAGATTTAAAGAGGGAAAAAGTTCAATCATCTACCCAAGGTCGCAGAAGAATGGAGGTGTAGGTTTATCACAGTCTGTCTTAGAGACAGGTCTCCATTTTCCTTGTTCTGCCCTAAGGGAATTTGAAAGAGATACCACCCAAGCCTTTCATTTTGCTGACCGCCTCATGTCATATAAACACAATGGATAATTCCCTGTGTTCTCTTTCAATCCAGCTGCTAAGGGTATGGAGTGCTCCTAGACCTGAGCAGTTGATGAAGGAAGCGAGTCTGCCCTGTGAGGCCAGGGTGTCATTGCTACCTCCTGCTAACCACTCTAGGGCTTGGCTTACAGATTCACAGAAAACTAAGCAGGCTAAGACTATTGCTCCCTCGGGCCCATTTACTTCCTGGTTAGGACTCTCTGTTTTATGACTTTTTTCTTGTATCTATTAGCTTTACTGTGGTTCTTATTTGTGCACTTTTTAATAAAATGATTTATTTATGAAATGGGATCCTATCAAGGGAAGGCTCCTAAGTAGAACCTTCTTGGAAACCTATTTGCATATGACGTCGAATGTTCCACCATCTGGAGAGGTGGATTCTTTCTCCATATGGCACATTTCCTGAGAGTCAGACACAGGTGTCACAGCCTAAACAAAGTAGATCCAGTCACCGCTGCTGAGAAACATCCCTCCACACAGGGAAACACGTTTGATGAAGAAAACATTTGCTCAAACATTTTCTAACAGAGAACCCGTTCCCACGCTGGGAAGCTAATGCCTCGCTGCGTATGTACAGGCCAATTCATTCCAAAGACACATGCAGACCTAGCCAGGCTGCACCATTAAAGTCATGACCCATCAGGGAACGCAGATCCTGCAATGTTTCAATTTTAATACTCAAGAATCAAATCTCCAGGGTACCCCGCCCCTCCCCCCACCCCGTGGAACATAATTCCTCCCTCGTGTACACAGAGCAGATAAAGTATATTTTTAAATGCTCAGAACCACTTGTACAATATAAAGTTGGGAACTTCGGAACTAAGGACTTTGGGATCTCCGCTCTGTTACTGGATCAAGGGCACATATGGCCTCAGGGACACCACAGAGCTCTCTCTCATTAGTCTGTTTTCCACCTATCAGTCTTGCATTCCTTCGCAGATTTTGAGATGACGTATTTGAAGTATCAATAAACAAGAACGAAGTTCCAATTAAAACTATTATTATCTTAATGAAATACTTGTTTTCAAGATGAGCATGCATTGCTTGCATGACTGGCTTGACATTGCCTGGTGTGATGCTCAGTCCCTGAGGAATCCCTGCCTGGGGTTTCGTTAAGATAAATTGTATCTGTCCTGAAAAATAACGTGATGTATTGGCCATGATTTGTTTTCCTTTCCCAGCTACCAGCTTCACTCAATTAACAAGGATGGTGTCTAAGGCTCGCTCTGCCCCAATCTGTTTGTAACTGGAGGTGACGTGCTCTCCACTGCTCCGAAGGCTGCCTTTTATGAGCTTCAGACTCTAGTTCTTGAGATGTCCTTGGAAAACATGCAGGGAGTCTGCAAGTGCAAAGCAACACTAAAATAAGGATTCCGAGGTGTTTCAACTGAAATAAAGAGTTAAGATGAAGCCATAGTGACCTTACAAATAATAAGATCACTACCTAAGCAAACCAGCTTCATCCAGTTTACATATTCGCAGACACTGGTACAACATAGGAAAAACAGTCTGAGCATAACATTCAAAATGCTAAGAATTGAGGAAATGAAAAACCCCAAAACAAAGAACAAAATATGTAGATTTATAAATTAAAAGGCAAAAGAGCATGTGTGTATTATGTACACATACACATGCACACACATAATATTCATATGTATATACTAATACATGCCTATGTATACATACATGTAAACACATACATACACATGTATGTATGTCTATATATTGTTATAATTACAATTATAATTTATATATGTTGTATATTATATATAATTATATATAAGTAATTATATATTTGTATCATCACAGCTGGTCCAAAGCAAAGCAGATACAGGCTCAGCCTGAAGTTCTGCTCTGTCTGTAGATCAACTACTGTTTTATTGTTTTTCTTAGCTTATGTATTTATCATATATTGTGCATATGTGTGTCCTGTTGGCCTCTCCCCCACAGTGAGGGTTATGGGATGGAAGTGAGGTCCTCAGGCCTGGAAGCTTTACCTGTTCCATCGAACTCCTTCTACTCTGGACAGGCTGCTATGCAAATCCAGTGTAGAGTGCATGCGTGTCAGAAACCCTAGGGTTTCTACAGGTTTGTAGCAACTGGGAGCTATTCTAGGTCGTGTGCAGCTTGCACTGTCTAAGGTTAGACTTTGGGAAGAGGCAAGCTTGACTTCAGGCCCAGTTAGGGGCAGGGACTGAGTTGGTGCCAGCCCAGGTTAAGACGGGTGTGCTGGTTACACGGTGTTTTCATCCACAAGTAGATGTTCAGAGAGGTGGACTGACGGGAAGAAACAAAACAGAGGGTTAAAATGCACCGTGTTTGCAATGGCAATGTTCTCAGGTATGGATCTCTGAGCTGTGCCTTTTTTCATGTTGTACTTTATGTAATTATTTCACCTTCTTGTTTTCCATTATATGTAACAGGTCTTTATAAACAAACAAATCTGGCAGCCTATCCCAGCTGAGGGAAGAGAAGGGAAGGCAGGTTTATGTAGAGTTTTGTAAATCAAGCGCGATCTCTTGACGATGGGACAGCAAAGTGGTAAAGCTGAGGTGGAAAACAACATGAGGCTCCTCAGAAGCTAAAGAGGGAGAGTTTCTATGCCATACAGGAGCCATACACTGGGCATGTGTGAAGACAACCTGAAGGTGACACCTACCAGGGAGAAGAGACAGCCATGCCTAATGCAGCATTAGTCACAATAGAAGGAATGGACAAAATTAAACATCCACTTACAGATGGACACGTAAAGAAAATATTATGCAGACACTAAAAGGAAATCTGGTCACATGCCAAAAAATAGGGTGGTCCTTGAGAATGCTCTGTTTACTGAAATAAGTCACGCACAGGAGGCAAACAGTTTATGAGCTGCACTTATGTGGAAAATACCCAGAAACTGAAAGAATTCTGGCTGACGGGGCCTGTGAAGAGGGGAGGGCTAAGCTCTCTCCAATAATTACAGAGTTTAAGTTTCCAAGATTAAAATCACTCACAACTCTTGGTGGATAACTATTTACATATGATTAATGTCATAGTCATGGACACACTAAACATGAAGAGGGTGTGGTGGTTGAAGTGTGCCCTGCCTACGTCCCATCAAACATTACTCTAGCTATGTCTGTAGGGCTTTCCTGGACAGGAAGACCCTTGAATGGTACATCAAGCTAAGTGCTCCTGACTGGTCATCATGCAAGAGGTGAAGGCCTGATGAGAACGCAGCCCTGAGTGACGAAGGACGTCTGATGTGGGATATCTGGGATATTCACCTTTTCTAGCCTATGGCTAAAGAAGAAATGTTGACTGGTTTGTCCTTAAACATACTTTCTTTCAGTGATTTATCTTATTCATTACATGTATGTACCTGTGTGTGCATGTACAAGCATATGCCAAGGTGTGTGTGTGTATGTGTGTATGTGTGTGTGTGTGTGTGTGTGTGAAGGTTAGAGCACAACTTGCAGGAGTTGGGTCTATCACATGAGTCCCTTGGATATAAATCTGTATTTTCTTTATATTGCCTTTTTTTCCGTATTTCTGGCCCTATTTTGCCTATGTCCCTTAAAATCTTTGGAAACACTTAATCCAGGTTGTGAATAAACTTCTATTCATAAACTTAGTATTTCTTGGATCAACTGTTGTCTGGGAGGCTTACTACCTCCTTCTGCTGGCCTAGGCCTAGTCCTAGAAGCTTCTAGCCTCTGTACAATGTAACCTAGGCCTAGAATGTTTCTGAGACTCACTGCTTAGTAAGCTCACCCTTACTTGTTCTTTCTGAGCTCTGGGCTGACTGGTTCAACTCAGCTGTTCTGGCTTAAACTTTTATCTCAGCTGACTTATTTAATCTGGCTTCTCTCTCAGCCTGGAATTGCTCTGCTTAGTCTCAAACTAACTTAGCAATCTGCTCTCATTTTCTGGCTTCTTCTCATCTTCTGGATCATGCCATCTTCACCTGAGTTCTCTCTCTGCAACCCATCTCTTTCTTCCTGTCCTGAGAAAACTCTCTCTCTCTCTCTCTCTCTCTCTCTCTCTCTCTCTCTCTCTCTCTCTCTCTCTCTGAAAATCTGCCTCTCAAGAAGCTTCCCTTTCCTCTCTCTTCTCCTGAGAGTTGGGTGTATCCTGTTCTGTCAAATCTTCTCTGATTCGTCACCCTTTCTGGCACTCAGTTAGACATCACCTTCAAACATGGGTGCTTCCTTCTACAAACTAACTTTACCTTCATTTGGAATTAGAGGCATATACCACCACATCTGGATCTAAGCTTTTCTTTACCTGACGCTTGCTCTATACCAGGCTGGCCTTGAACTCAGACCTGTTTGCCTCTGTCTCCTGGATTAAAGGCTTGTCCGTATTCCAGCCAGATCACACAGACCTAGAAGGTCTTTGGATGTAATCTCTTGCCAGAACAGCCATGTTCTGAATTAGCATTCTTCTACAGTGCTTGGCATAGAGTAGGCATTACATAAACATGTTAGAGATAGGTTGAAATAGGTTTCCTTGGAAACAATATGGATTTAATTGGGAATAAAGATATCTCATTGGACAGAAGATGAAGAAGACAAAGCCTATAGGGAGCATATGTCTGTGGGGTGGAGGCTCTGTGTTCATGGTGTCCTTGTGACCTTAAGTTCATTTTAAGGATGAAATTAAAGTTCTCAGAAAGGTAAAATCTGTGCTAACACTTACACCATCCTTCAGTTATAGGGCCCTGTGCCCCCTCACGTTTGTACACATTCTTATTACAGGCAGGAGGGCTGGAAAGAAAGGGCTTGCAGATGGGCTCAGGGCAAGGGACATTTTCACATCACAACACAGCAAGTTCAATATATCCTGAGACAAAAATTTTCTGTGTCTAAAAGTAATCAAAGTGATCACTTTAAGCAATGGATAGCTGAGGCACCCCATCTCTCGTGGCTGGCTTCCATGCTCTGTGAAAGCTTGCCTCTGCCACATTCAGGTTGTTTCAAGATGCTTGTCAGGTCTAGTTCATTAGATGCCATCTTGTAACCAGGACAAAAACTAATTAACTAAACCCATCACTTGAGGCACCGATTTCCTTCTCTTCTGATGGAAAAACTGGAGGCAGAGAGCAAAGTACAGACATGGATTTGAAGAAGAAGGCAGAGACGCCCCTGAAAACAACACTGTTGCCAGGCTGAACTCGATAGCAAGGACCTTTCTCTTCCTTCTTAGTCCAAAGCAAATGTCAGTGTCTGCATTTCACCCACCCTTTGCAGAGCAAATGCCAGACAAGCTGACATATCAGAAGGCACACAGGGTTTGGGTCGTCGGGAACCGGATGGAAGAAAAAGGACACTCAGTCTGAAGCTGCCTGGGGATGCTCCACGCCGGAGTCTACCAAGGCGCCCAGTACCACTTCACCCCTGGTCTTATGTCACCATAGATAGAAATGCAGATATAAACGCTAAGTATTGAAAAGTAAAAGCTCTCCTAGGGCAAATTTTCTTTCACAGCTTGGCACTTAGCCATTTTGAAGACTTTGCTTTTAAGCCAAACACAGCAGGGCATATGCAAAAAGAGATTTCTCCAGAAAACATAAATAAATGCATAGTTTTCAAGCTAAAGCAATCACAGATGAATTAGATTTGACATGAGGTTTTTTTTGTTTTTTGGTTTTTTGGTTTTGTTTTTTTAATCCAAATAATAGCAACTGGACATTTTACACCTTAACTCTTGCATTCCTAGTTTTTTAAATACACATTCTTCAGCGTTTTGTCCGAGTTTAAGTGTAAAAAGAGGAACCCCACTTCCACCCTGAAAAGTCAGCACAGCTGGGGTGGATCCTCCTCAGTCACTGCCCCAGTGAAACGGTGGTTTCTTTGAACATCTATTGGTTGTGGTCAGCAATCTCTACAGGGAATCATTGGTTACTGATCACCTACGGAAGTGTTAACGTAATGTCTTATGCCTTTCTACATACATGAGGAAAAATACAGATTATTTTCTTTATAACACATGCAGCATAGAGCAGCATATCAAAAGCTTGGTGAGCATTAATTTAGATATGTCTGTGTGTGATGAGAAACAGCACTCTCCATGGTATACTCCATGGCTCCAAAGAGAGAACGACTCATGGAGGCGGGGCCTGGGGACATCAGTGGAGGCGGAGCCTGGGGACGCCGGCGGAGGCGGGGCGTGCTGCAGAGAAAGTACTAGACACAGAATAGAAGCCATATAGGAAACATGATGCAGCCTGGTGGGCAGTGACTCGGGCCTAGTACTTGGAAACATGGAGGCCATCATTAGCCTAGCCCAAGGGGAAGCCCTTGTTCTCCTGTTCCTACACGTCCCTCTTTCCTTTCCTTCAGTTTCCCTTGTCAGCGCTCCTACATGCACCCGTCTCCTTTGCTTCCGGTTTGACTTTTGATGGATCATACTCTGCCACTAACCAGAGGTTCCGTTCTGTCTGTTGTGATCAACTTCCCTCAAGAAAGTTGGGGTGTAGTTCATCCTTGTGATAAATGGGAGGAAAGTACATCTTGTTCTTTTCGCTCATTCACTAAGCATCTATTTATTAGGATTCTCAGAATGGTTTTAATGAACAGGAGGCCGGCTCTCACCGCCATGCGGTAGGCACAGAACACACGGGCACTGGGAGGATCTCGAGGACGCTGAGTGCAATGGGACATATAACGGATAGACGAGGCAGGCGTAAAGGACAGGACATTATATGGTCAGGAAAACCTCTTCAGTGATAGGTGGGCTTAGGTGAGGATCAGAGAAGCCAAGTGAAACCAAACACAGGGTTGCTAACACTCCCATACGTGCAAAGGTTAGATGCAAACACACATTTTCCAGGCCAGAAAGGAGAATGGCACAAAGCGAGCAGAAGGGTGCGCAGGCGCTATGGGTAGGTGCTGGGCACAGAGGTGTACCTGGGAGAAGCAGCTGCCCAGACCGATGAGACCAGAGCTGGGGTGGAGCTGCCCAGAGCGATGAGACCGGGGTGCACTCAGTCGGTCAACTCCCCACTTCATAACAGAACAGCGTGGTAGAAAGAAGCAACTATCTTTCCTTTTGTGTGTTTATCATTAAGTCATCAGGCACATGTCTTTGGCTGAACACTACTCTTTTGGGCAGTCTCTAGTTGGCTTTTGTAAAGCTTCAAAGCAGATTGATCTATAATTGTGATGCTTGAAATCTGATCTAAGGGAAATTTTCCATTAGGCCTTGAAGAAAAGGTGACAGCATTTAGCCAGGGAGCTTATCAGTAAAGCCCCAAAGTACACATTGGGACCAAATGTTATGGTGGACCAGGGAAGAGTCTCAAAGGAATGGTTTGGTCAAATGGGAAACACCCCTGGGAATGAAGACCTGGGGTGCAAAGGAATCTATTATGCTCCAACAGAGATGGTCTATATGAAATTTATGTGCCACTGTTTCATCAAGACAGAATAATGTGTGTGTGTGTGTGTGTGTGTGTGTGTGTGTGAGAGAGAGAGAGAGAGAGAGAGAGAGAGAGAGAGATGGAAATTCTGAGTGGGATAGAAAACTCCCAGTCTTATGACTACATAATTAGAAGCACAAGCATCTTTAATGGGTTCCTTACAAACTACAGTATTTCTAGCCCTTATCACCATCAGGATGTCTTTCCTACCCTTATCTCTGGTGTCTGGGAAAAAATTTCTGGTTCTCTTGCCTCAGCATGACTTTGCCAAATTGGAGAGACCCACATGTTCCCTTGCTACCACCCAAACGTTGGCCAGTCAATGGATGTATTTAGTATGTTGCAAAACCAAACCAATGAACCATAACTGGGCAAAACGGCACTAAATATTAGCTATGCCCCAACCCAATTAGATTCTCTTGGTGTTCTCATTTGGGAGGATCACATGACAGGGACACTGGAGCTTCAGTGCAGGGACAACAAAGGGAAGGCCGGGCACGCACTCTACCTCAAGGCTACACCATTCCACTCCATCAGCATGCCTGAACACATCTGAGATTTTCAAAACGCTGTTGGTCTATTAGAAGACAAGTTTCAAGTTTCCATATTATAAGTAAGTTCTTCCATAGCTGTGTGTCTGTGTGCGTCCATCAAGATCTGTAGTTCATACAAGGCTCTTCCTCACCTTGAAAGCTCTGTAGCCTACACAGACGATGTGAAATGGGACAGCCTTCAAGTTAGTGGCTATTGACACCTTAAACTCTCCCTGCAACTTCGACAGGCACTTCTTCCTGCACTAAGTTACCACATTAACACCACAGTCACTAACTACTCTGCACATCTCAAGGCCAATTCAGACACTGTACTATATGCTACACTTGATAAACAGCTTCAAGTATTATTAATTTTGCTCAAAAGTACAATATTATCAAGTCCTATTAATATTGCTTAAAAGTACAAGAAGTGCACGTATTTTATGAATGGTAATGCTAAACCTTCTTATCTCTACCAAGAAGCTGTGAATTGAAAGAAATAAGATGTTAAAGGCTGCAAATTGAGAGACATTAAGGAGGTCTGTTTAGTGAACTTGCGAGCTGTGCTTGACGGATGTGAAATTACAAAAGGAGAAGTGTTTGAGTCATCACAGAAATGTCCCAGCAACTGGGCGATGCTCTTCCCGTGCCTGCTGGATCCGTGTCTGTAATATGAGTGTTCAAGAGGTTTTAGCTTTGAAAGTGTCAACATTTTCCTTTTCTGTTGCAGCTGCTAGGACATTACTGAGTGTAATGACCTCTGTTCCTCAGACAAGGACATTTCCCCCCAGTCTTCCTCAAATTTACTATCTACCTATTTGCCATGCCATGTCTGCCAAATATCTATGGGAAAATGCTGGAGGTGCACACCCTGGAAGGATGCTAAGGAGCTCCTGGAAGAAGAGGCAATGACCACCAGAGGGAGAATGTGGGAATTCAGTTCCTGGGGTTCTGCTCAACGCTTTACCAACTACAACTGAGCCACCTAGGTGTGCGCGCCCCACATTGTTCCGTGAGTCAACTCTACCATATGTGAATGAGGATTAGAATCGACGGGACAATGACGGGATGTATGCGATGACACATCCGTCTCATTGGAGCAAAAGAATCTGTTTCTGTTTTCTTGGTTCACTTTGGAGATTTAGCACAGGCTTTCTCTGTGTAGTCCTGTCTTAGAATTTAAACTATGGACCAGGATGGCCTTGAACTCACAGAGATCGCTTGCCTCTGCCTCCCCAGGGCTGGGGTTAAAGGCGTGCGCCACCACTAATGACGGGGTTTTTCAAGAATCACTATTCTGTTGATCCTCTCTCTTCAATTCTCCTGCTCATCTCACAGGTAAGATATCAGAGTGGGGAGAGAGGGGGGAGGGGGGTACAAAAGAACAGAAAAACTACATAATGCCCTGGAGTGGAGTTTGCCCTAGAGGTGTGTAAATCAACTTGTCTCTATAAAAATTTTAATATTTATCTAGCAAACAAGCCTCTGTCCATCAATAAAACCCATTTCAATGCAGATCCAACTTAGATTAATTCATTTATTTATGTTTCATTCTGTAGACAGTGTATGCATAGGAAATAATTCTTTGTAACTATCATAGAAGCCCTGTGGGAGGAGGGGAAATAGGGGTAGTTGATGCCACTCTTGGGGTTTTACTCAAAGTGAGAAATATATATATATATATATATATATATATATATATATATATATATATATATATGATTCATAGCAAATAAAAAATTAGAGGCATATACTAAAACCTGAACTTCCGGGTGGGCAGAAACTGTTGTCAAGCAGTTGCTTACAAGGGTGAAGTGGGCTGTAGTTCAAGTTTAGCACAAAGACAGGGTCACCTAGCTCCATGCTGCCTCAGAGAATGCAATGACTAACACACAGACAGAGTCAGCTTCGCATGACCTCGAACCAGTCTGCTCACATACTGCTGTTAACACAGTTAAGCTGAGGGCTGATGAAACTGTTGATGATTCCCCATCTTGGCTTCTCTGTTATATAACTGCCATTCAGTTAAAGGAAAAAAAAAAAAAGCATGACGTTTTTACCTTTCAAAACAACTTTTTCTTATAGAGGAGTTTTCATGTCAGATCAGTTTGTTTAAGGTGATGTTTACTTTGCCAAAATGAGCTAAAACTCTTTTGGAAACTCATTCTCTGTCTGTCTGTCTGTCTGTCTGTCTGTCTGTCTCTCTCTCTCTCTCTCTCTCTCTCTGTGTGTCTCTCTGTCTCTGTCTGTCTATCTATCTCTCTGTCTGTCTCTATCTCTCTCTGTCTCTCTGTCTGTGACTGTCTGTCTATCTGTCTGTGTCTGTCTGTCTGTCTGTCTCTGTCTCTCTGTCTCTCTGTCTGTCTGTCTCTCTCTCTCTCTCTCTCTCTCTCTCTCTCTCTCTCTCTCTCTCTCTCTCTCTCTCTCACACACACACACACACACACACACACCTGGGCTACCTCTGCAATTACTATTAGAATTATTTTGAGAACTTTGAAATTTAACGTTTAAAAGATCCCCTCAATATCTTACGTGAATTACAAATAAATGCTTTCCAACAATAAGGTGCCTTTGTTTTCTGCACACTTTAAGTGATATACACAGAGCAAGCTGGGAAATACAGAATGTGACCCACTTGCTGAAAATAAAGAGGACCATTCTATTTGATCCTCTGATAATCACGAGAAAGTTAAGACAGGAAACAGGTGATGCCTACTCGCTGTCTAAGCAAAGGCGATGGTGACATATGGGAGAGGCATTTAGGAGAGTCTTTGGGGCCGAGATAGGTATTTCTCAGACTCTAGGGGAAAGAAAATAGGCTATCTCAGATGGTTCCTAGCTAGTGCTTTGCTGAAGATGTAAGTGGAGGGCAAAGGCTTTCAAACAGAAACTGGATGAAAATGCGCACAGAGACGCACATGCATAGCTCATCAATGTGTGCTCATGGCTAACCGAGGTGCATGTGACATTCAGCTTATGGGAAACAACTCTGCTGTTACGGCACTATAACTTTGAACAAGCGTGTCAGAAGTGCCATAGACATCCTCCAATCTTTGCTTGAGAATTGCTTAGCGACTGAGAATGCCACAGGATACCACTCTCTGCCTTCGCAAACACGGAGGTCAGGGGCTGCACGCTTCCGTGGTGGTCTGGAGTATTTTTCAGGGATGCCACAGATGAACACAGCTCTGAGTGCAGGGACCTCAGTCATTGCATGGCTTTTAGACACTGGTGCTGGCATGTGATGGTGCCCTGCCTGGTCAAGGAGGGGGAGGGGATGAGAAACCGGGAGGGGTTTCCGATGGCCCTGAAGATCTAAGCTGCTCATGATAACTCTTGTTTCCCCGAGTGCATGGCATTTCTTGGTAAGGATCTTACGGAGGAGGAAACTCCTCTCTGTAGTTCTGGAAAACACCACAGGATGTCATCCTGTTTAATGCTCTGCTCATGCGCGTTACTATTTCTTCTGACGTTGATTGTATACACCCTTTTAACCACAGCACAAGACGCAGTGCTCGATGACAAATTTTGGACAGCGACTCATGCCTTAGGAATCAAAATGCTTCTAGAAATGACAGATCAAAAGGCGTCACTTACACTGTGATTTCTGCTGTTCTCAATCCACCCACCAGCCAGCCAACCCTCTCCTTCTGTGCAGAGTGCGCCACTCACTCACACACACACACACACACACACACACACACACAAATGTAAAGCTGCGTACATATGAACATGCACACATATACATACAAATGCCTCCCTGAGCCTAGACACATGATTCAGCTGGTTCACGATGCTATCATGTTCTGGAAGCTTTAAGCGTTGTCACTAACTCAAGGGAATCCCCCTGTTGTCAGTGGCTGCTGACTAGTTCATTACAGGGAGATTCATGGAGTGATTTTTTTTTTCTTCTGTAAAACATTCTGATGACAAACCATGGAACAGAAACGGCTAAAACATACAGCTGGATCTGTTCCTGTCTGAGGCCTCTGAGCTTAGACAGCAGCACCCACTCAGCTCTCCTCTTGCTTAAAAGTCTTTACACTAGCACTGGGCTGCCCACTGTCCTGCCTGCTCCTTGAGAAGGGAGGGGATTACAGGAAGACAGAACAACGTCATGAAACGACGCCCCAGTTTCAAAGACTCCAGGGAAATGCTGCCTAAGATGCTCAAGATAGCATTAAGAGCAACACGTTCAAATGTGCTAAGACATCAGCATTTACAAATCTCTATTGTTACACATAGATTTATGCTGAACAGCCTATGATTTCCCAGCATGCATCAGTCTCCCTGCACGCACATGATTCCCGTCTCCTGTCTGACTCCTGAGTCATTTGCTCTGAGGAATTATTAACTGCCAAAGGCAGACACAGAACTCCCACACAAAGGATCATTTTTTCTTGCCTTTCAAGATTAAATTTCACTGGTTCCTGATAAGTTGACCCTAACCTGTCTCTATGTAGTTTTATGTAGAAACAGTATTAAATTCATCTCTACCCAGAGGCAACACAACTTTAAATTAAAAAGGTGTGGGGGGGAGTGGGCTATGAAATGCTTTAATAAAAGAGGCTGAATAAAAAATACCCCTATAATTCAGAAAAGATAATTTTCTTAAGTTGGGCGGAAACCATACAGAGACGGGAGAGATGGGACCTGCGTAGGACAAATGATGAGCTGCGTCCTAAGGGATAAGGCTTGTTAGCGCAAAGTATACCAGGCTTTATGTTAGGTACACATCAGAGCGTGTCCTGAAGCCCCAGAGGAATAGCGCATACATGACTACCTTCACAGTCACGGTGCTGGACCTGCAACCCGCATGAGGGTCTGACTGGAAAACTATCCCGGAATACCAAAGTGTAGAAATGGCATGCCTCATAGCGTAAGTGAGTAGGGCGTGTTTGGCCCAGTGTCAGTGTTCATCTCTCCATTGTGGCTTTGAACAGCCCCTCCCCCATCCTTCTTCCAGGCCGGGGAACGGTGCCGTTTCCAAAAAAGGCTGATCATCTATGTGCTTTGCACCAGCCACTACGTGACACCAACAAAACCCGCTGAAAACAGAAAATTCACTTCTACCTGACACCAAATAACTGTTTTGACTGATTATTTCCTCTGAGCTGACAGGTTGTTTTGGCAATGTAGATACAAGGCTTAGTCAATTTTGTGCATGAATGATACATGAAGCTTCTGTATTCCAGGCAGAAAAAAAACTGCAGTTCTTCACCGAATGCTTAAGGCACTTGTCTTTCTCAAAAACAACTCTTCATTCACTGTGTAGATCCTGAAAAGCTTAAAAAACAAAACAAAACAAAACAAAACAAAAAAAAACAACAACAAAAAAAAAAACCTCATTTATCATGTGTAGGAACGACCCTGGAAAATATTGTCAATGACTATTTGGTAGAGTTCACTAAATCTGACGAGGAAACCTTTACAAGTTACTCTGAGTTGCCGTTTTGGTCAGTCTGTCTCAACCACACACACTGGACAGGTATTCAATGCAAAGATGTGGCATCTAAGGTTCTTTTTAAATATTTTTTTATTAAATAGAATCAATTTACTGCAACAAACTCACGAATTCAAAGATCACGGAGCTAGGTTAAAGAAGCCGCTCAAATGCTTGCCCAGTTCCAAAGCGCAAGCGTCTGAGTGAACCCCTGCGCAGCTGGGATGGCCTTCTGGGGCCATGGAAACCTCACTCTCCGTAGCATCTTACTCACTCATCCGGCACAAAATAAATAAATAAATAAAATAAAATAAAAAAATGGGGGCAGGGATCACGGCAGAGTTGAAACTGGAAGAAAAATTCGTTTTCTAGACTCATGTATTCTACTCTTCACCGCCGGAAGACTGCACATTGCAGACAGAAAGGGCGGAATCAAGCAGGCCCCTCCCTCCGCCGGCAGCATAAAGAGATGCTAAACGCTGAGTTGAGTGTACCACCTGAGCCCCACACACTCCCTCCCAGCTTACACTCTGTGAGGATTCCGTTTCAAAGTGTTGCCAAAAGAGATTGAATCCAAACCTGGAGGCCAAGGGGATTTCTGTCCCCAACTCTGAAATATTTCTAATCTGACTGATTTAGTTGCCACTCTGTGTTCCAGTGAACTCAGGAAAAGTCTTAATTATATGAGAGTTGTATCATTACTTCCCCCTGGGGCATGGGAATTAGAGTGATTTTCAAAAATTGCATGACAGGAAATGACCACCTTGCGAAGGGCAGCGGCACGGGCTTGACTCTTTTGCAGTCATTTCCTGGAATGTATTTTTAAAAAAGAACGGATTTAGTGAAGCCTTATTCTTCTTATCGTTATTATTAGAGAACTTTGTGCTGAATCCCATGGCTTTACAAGAAGCCAAACCCTTCTCAGGGTTATTGGCCAGAGGAGAGTTTTAATAGGTGCCACTGAAGCCGTAATGAAGGGGCCTCCATCCCTTTATTTTCTCAGCATACAAGCTGCAAGAATATAAGCAACCAGGACACGGTGTTCCCGAAAGTGCTTGGAGCGCAATTTCCTATAAAATGTGTATTGTAAAGCCTACACATAAGACTCCGGAACAATGCCACTCAGAGGGTAGCTTGGAACAAAACATCCGGCAGAATACAACTACAGGGAAGAGCTGTACCCAGGATAGGGTCGTGGAGGTCTATGCTGTCAGCCTTCTCTCCCCATCCACTGGCCAGAGCCCATCAGCATCCTACTTGCCAGAGAGAGAGGGGAGGGAGGGAGGGAGGAAGGGAGAGAGAGAGAGAGAGAGAGAGAGAGAGAGGGAAAACAGCTTCATGTGGTGCTCTCAGCATAAGTACCTCTCAGATCATCCCTTAATTTTCCTTAAACTCTAGGGTAGTTAAGTTGTTGATTCTAGGTTGTTCTGGAAGGCAAAGCTAAAGGTGTCTTCTGCCTGGAAAGTAGAGAAATGGAAATGTACTGGCTACCGTAAAGTCTATATAGAATCTACATGTGTTATGTATGTGCATCTGGAAGCAGGGATGTGATCATAGAGAATCACACTCCTACCACTTCCAACGTCCAAACCCTTCCATTCTCACATGAATCAGCATCAGCCATGTAACTGCTTTTAAGACTCCATCACGACACCATGTCATCCCTGTAACAGACACCATCTTCTCAAAGTCAAGTTTTTCACCTGAAAAAGCTCTAGGCCCAGCCATTTGGTACTGCCAGTCAGCTGGGGCACTGACCCCTACATTTTGCTTGTGTCCTGGACAAGACGTAGCTGGCCAAGGCACAATCCATCGCTCTTTCTGTGAGAAACACATTATGTGCCTCCACCTCCTGCTCTGTTTCGCTGGTACCCACCACGGGACACTACTTCTCCACAAAAGGATGCCAAGCAATAAAACATTAGGTTTTTTGTTGTCCGCTAAGTCTTACTTAGAAATGGAGGCCCAGGGCAAATCTAGGGAGAAGATTTTAATTCTATTCTGTGTGCTCTCTACCTCTTCTCATTTCATAGTGTGGAAATGCCTGAGAAATACTTTACCCTTTTTATATTTTATGAAATACCTTTTGCATTATTAAAAGGTGTATTGACTCAATGTCATCACAACTGTACAGCAAATGGAAAGGGTGATTAACTAAAGTGAGTTTGCCAGCACACTTTGCATATGAAAAGGTAAACGTTTCCTTTCGGTTGCTGGAGGGCATTCTCAATGGTCTTTTAAAGAGAAATACTGTCAGTTCTAAATAATATCCCAAACATGATTCCAGTCATAACTTCTCTTTCCTTATCCAGGAAAGAAGCCATTGTCTAAAGAGGCCCCTCCAGTTTGCAAATGTTACTGAAAGAAAACAAAGGAAAACTAAAACTAAAACAGAAAGGACCCTGAGTAGCTTTTACACAGACTGCCGAAAAGGATGTCCTTTTGAAAGGGACTTTCATGACTCCTAGACCTACAAATGAACAGCAGGAAGCAGAACTGAATCCACGGAAACCAGTGTGCACTAAATTTGTCCCATAGAACCAAGGGCCCTGGAGAGAAAAGCCACTCTGGTCATCAGCAGTGGCAGTTTTACTTATTTCCATGTCACTTTTAAGTTGCTCTTTGTGGAAACCATACTGATGCAGTTCCAAGGTGGCCACTTACTATATACATGCACCCACATTAACACGAATAAGGGTTTTGAAATCTATTTGAAGTTATCTTAAAGGGATTTATGTTTGTTTTCTATGAGATAAAACCATTTCATAAAAATGGAGATAAAATTTTTGGCAATTACTTAATTTTGGAGGGAAGACCCTTTCTTCTTTTCTTGTTTTTTATTTTGTTTATGGTTTAGTGTGGGGGAGGAGGTTATGTGTGTGTGTGGTGTGTGCAAGTGGTTGTGTGGAGGTGTGTAAGTTCACTCAAAAGAAGACATTTGGGTGTATCTGTTGCTTATTGCCTTGAGACAGGTTTTGCCATTGAACTGAAAGGTTCCCATTGTGGCTAGGCTGGCTAGCCAGCCATGCCCAGAACCAACCTGTCTCAGCTCTCCAGGTGGTAAACAGACGCATCACCATGCCTATCTCCTTTCCATCGGTGCTGAGGATAAGAACCCAAGTCCTTATGTGCACACATGCAATCCTTCATGCCCACTAAACCATCTCCCCTAGGCCTCACTTTTAATATTTGATTGTTGCCTGCCTCTGATTTTTATTTTTAATATTCACAATGATTAATTATACATATTAATGCTAATATGATATTTTGATTCATGTGTTCATTGTATAATAAAATCAGGGTAATTAATATAACCAAGTGATGGGACCTGCCTAAATGCCCGTGCTGATCTCAGAAAGAGAGGTGGTCGGGGATGGTGGCTCTGTGGTTTGGAGCTCCACTCTTCCCGACGTGGCTGTGGTTCCTAGCAGCAGCCACATATTGTGGCTCACAGCCATCTATAACTCCAGTCCCATGGATCTGGCACGCTATTCTGACATCCACCGGCACTGTGTCCTCAGCAGGTGGCATTGGCGTCCCTGTTGCTCTACTGGACCTGGCTCCCATTGCTGCTCAAGTGAAGCCCAGCACACTGTCTTCAACTCAGAATCACATGAGTGGACAAAGCGGACCAGTTAAGAACTCGGTTAACTTTCTTCTTAGCTTCTTAGCTACCTCAGATCACGTTCAGAATCTGGGAAAAACAGAAACCACGCCATGAGCCTGCTTATACAGACCACATACTGTAAGAGCCTGGGTGGGCTTTGAACACAGAAGGGTAGGAGCCAGCATGCTCAATACTACACATCTGGAAAAGACTTCGCTCGCTCGTCTCATCTGCTGCAGTCCTGTGGAAACCTTTGTGAACAAATGGCTTGTTTTCTTTATGATAACTGCCCATTTTAAACTGCTGATTACAAGCTGAAGGTGAGGTCACCTAGCACGGTACAGCTTTCATGTAGCTACAATGTTACACATACTTTTAACTTCTCCTAACTCCATTGATCCCATCAAAGATTTACAAATGAAAAAAAAAAAAAAAAAAAAACTAATAGGCCTCAGAAATGGCAATGCTTGTTCCAACTCTCCGCATTCTGCATATCTTAGATTCCAAATTTTAAATTTATGTGTTAATAAACAATGTTATATTTGCAAGGACACATACGGCTTACAAAACATCTTTCCAAAACATTCCAACTGGACCTAATGTTCCACCTCTGGGTTTTGTAAACGTCTGTGATTGAATGTACGCACTTTGGATGGTCTGGTAATGAATGCTGAGTATTTTGTATATCTGTCCCACGCCCTTCAAGCAGTCCTTGCACCTCTTCACACCCTCACTCCCCCACACACTCATACACATGCATGCACACACCCACCCACCCACACACACACACACACACACCCACCTCCACACACTCATACACATGCATGTACACACACACACACACACACACCCCCATACCCCCACTCACCTCCACACACTCATACACATGCACACACCCACCCACACACACACACACCACACTCATACACATGCATACACACACCCAACCCACCTACATACACACATACCCACATCCATCCATGCACACACCTGCACACATGCACACATGTACACACACAAGCACATACACACATGTGCATGCAGACAACTGTGCAGGCACACACACATACACACGCACACACACCTCAATGAGTCAACGCAGTCACTGTCTCCTTGGGTGACCCTGATGTCTGGACTTTGGTCCCTCCTGGAGTTTTATTAAACTCCTCTCCTCTCTTTCTCCCTCCCTTCTCTCGTTTTTCCCTTAAGGGATATGTGTTCCCAATACCCTTCCAGGCTCTGTGCCTTTCTACATGTGGACATCCTCCAAGGTCACTGATGTCCTCTTCCTTGGCCATCTTGTGATAAACCTTCTTCACAATGTCCTCAGCTGCTTGTTTCTCTGGACCAATGCTCCTTGTCCCTATCCCTCACTAAAGCCCATAACTGAGGGGAAATACTCCAATTTTAGTCAACTCTATCCTGAACTCTACATGCTAAGACATGTAAGTGGGAATGAGACGATGGATTTCCAGAGTTGCTTCTCTCCTTCTATGACATTGATCCTGAGAATCAAGCTCAGGCCAAGCACCTTATCTTGCTAGCCCCTAAATTTCTACTGATGGAAGCTTAATGTGAACACACACACACACACACACACACACACACACACACACACACACACACACATCTCCGTTTTAAAATTTTCAAGTAAACATTACATTAAAATGAATTAAGCAAAAATGGAATATAAATTATTATATCATGAATTTCAGATAAAACAGGTTCAGAAAATAAGTGGAAATTAAAGCAGACACATTCACAACAAGCCTCACAAAAAGCATCGAAGTCCAGGAGTCTATGTTTCATTGCCCGATTACAAAAGCAACTCTTTTTAAAAGGAGGTGCTGGGCCAGGATCTCAGCAGCAAGGCTCTAAGCTGCCGACCTCTCAGATTGCTGCAGCTAACGCTAGTGGCTGAGCTGGTCCTTCTCAACCGTTCTACCTTCCTACCATAGGCTTCTGCATCACCAACGCAGAAACACTACGGGGCCATTTAGTTCCATTCTGACCCCGTCTATCCACCACTCTCCAACTGGCCTTGGTGATGACCTTTGGCCTGGGATTGTTGAGTTACATTACACCTTTCTAGTAACAACAGAATAAAATTAAAAGTAAATACACGTTTGCCTAATATTTTATTTTCACATATATAATAATTTAACAAAATGATTCTTACATTGTGGTTCTATTTACTAATAACTGAATGATATGGATCTTAATAATATCTTAATAGATATTTTACTTATTTATTTTGGTTTTTTGTTTGTTTGTTTGTTGTTACATCCAAAAAAGGGTCCTCAGAATGGCAGTGCTGGTGACAGTGTCCTATACAGGACTTTGGCTGGATGGCAGAAGGACTGTTATTATATAAACAGAGTCCTAAAGCTGGGTTCTTTTACAAGGGGCCTCCCTTAATCTGCCCCCAAATGTCAACTATCCCAGGCAAGGGCCCCAAGTTCACAGGTCACTCTGAACTACCTATGTCAGCGCAAAGCTCTTTACCCTGCTAACTGTCATGTAAAACTCACTTGCTTTTTCATCAGTTTGCTTCTTTCTGTGCCCCTGAGAGATAGCCTTGACAGTATGGTCCCCATTAAACCTTTCTTTCTACCCTTGGAGTGGTCTAGCTTGTGAGGGTGTGCCTTTGTGAGTTTATGTGCAGAGGTCAGAAAAGGGCATCAGATCCCCTGGGCTGGACATAAAAGTGGAGATGAGTTTCCTGATCCGGATTTTTAATAGTTCAGCCATCTCTCCAACCCCCTGGGGCTTTCATCGTATTTTTAAAGAACTGAAATACACTAGCCACCAGTGCTGAAGTATTATTTTATTTCACGAAACTGTGTAGAATTATAGGCCTGAGTCTTTGTATTCATTCACCGACCCATACACGAGACTGCAACGTCACAGTGGAGGTACATGCAAAGAGCCTCCAAGAAGCAGGGCGCACGGCGACAACCCACGGTTCTCAGAAAGGCTGAACATGTCAGTGCGCTTTACGCAACAAACACGATTTTCAGTTAGCTTCAGTTACTACAGGCTCCTCTCACCAAAGTGAAACCCAAGAGCTGTGCAGATTCCATCAGAAGGAGCAATGGAGTCCTAACCGCAGATTGACAGTTCTGACCTGGTCCATTTCTCACCGACCCTATGACGTGCTTCAATGGAAGGAAGCTCACACACCAGGTTGGAAATGGAAAGAAAATCACAGGCTGTTTCAAGCCAAAGAACCCTTGCTGTAATTAGTGCAGCTTGGGTTTGTACCGGAGAAGCAAAAACCAGAAGGTCAACCAAGTCCCTCCCACCCATGTGACAGCTGTCAGGGTAGCGAACATTTGAGTTATCAGGTCTGTTATCCAGGACAACTTCATCCAAAAAAAAAGTCAAAGTTGCCAAACAAGAAACAAATTGGGATGAAATACGATGCACCTCCCAAGCATCCATCTACTGAAACACAATTGTCTGGACTTGGCTGTGCCAATTCCATAGAACAACACACTGAAGACACAGAGAGTTCTTCCTTGTGTGATGTTTAAAAGATTGATTTCTGCTTGTCCCCAAGAGACTTTGATCAAGGAGACTCTACCACGCAACCATCATTTTCAAGATTAGACCTTGCAGGACGCATCTGCCCCACCACTTCTCGGTCTGCTTCTGCAGGACTCAACCCTAAGTCAGGGATGGTTTTCATGTTGTTATCAAATGCTATTTGTTTGGCTTCCTGGTTGCTTCTCTAAGCAGTAGGAGTTAATTAGTTCATAATTCTTCTTATACGCTTTGCAATGGAAAATAAAAACAGAGTTAAACATAAGAATTAGAGTGTTTTATTAATTTGCTTTGATTTTATAGTATACATAATTAACCATCTCTATGAATCTTGGGTTCATATTATGTATGTATATGCATATATATTTTAATATTTGCTAGTATATTATTTAAATTTAATTTAGTATATCATTTAAATGTTCATGGTGAGGGAAAATATTTCATTGACTCAATTTTATTTTCTCTTTCAAAAATTATTTTCTTCTCTTTCTTTCTTTGTTTTATTTTTGAGACAAGGTATTATACTATGTAGACCAGGCCAGCCTCAAACTCACTCACAGAGATTCACCTGCATCTGCCTGCTGAGTGCTGGGATTAGAAGACTCATGTGACCATGCTAATACTATTTTCTTGTAAGATATTTCTTTCTTCCTCTATCTCAATTCACTAATGCAGAACTTTGTTTCTTAAATTGTCGAGGGAATTGATTATATAATTATTGTGCTTTTTAAAAAGTTTGCTCCTATGCTCAGAACTCAAAACACAGCCAAACAATAGCTATAAGCCTGGCCCTTAGCTACCATTTCTTTCTCTTCCTCTTCTCTTCCTCCTCCTCTTTCTTCTTCCCTATAGCACCCAGTATATACAGATGGTTGGTTCAGCCACTATTTCAAAGCTTCTCCACCCAAGAAGTGAAGGTGTCTCTAGTCATCTACCATCCTGGTCTGGCCACAGTACTGTCTTCTATGAGGAAAACTGGCAGGGTGGGTTTGCCTTCTGCCTTCTGATCCCAGCCAGTAAGCAGTGCAGGGCCAACCCTGCATGGCCCACCTGCCAGGAGACATTCATTCGGAATGCATGGAGTGCATTTGGCTTCCTTAAGCCCTTCCTCTGTTTTTTAATTTTCACCTAGGTTTACAGCAATGCTCTGCAGATGGAAGGGTGAGTCACCATGTGTCACCATGTGAAATTTTGAGAAGACATTGCATGGTAATGCAGATGTCTAATGTTCATATTAAATACCATGCAACAGGGCCACTGTATTTTATCTGCCTTATTTATTCTCATCTGCTTAATATAAACAATCCAGAAACGTTTATGAAGACAGAAGGACAGACATGATATCTGGACCAAAGACAATACCGTAGGAACTATCACCACACCCATTTTAAACTATACTCCTGAGTCACAGTAATCAAAACAGCCTGGTCCTGGCACAAAAACAGACACACTGATCAGTGCGATAGAACTGAGGGCCCATGTGTAATTCCACACAACTGCAGCTGCCTGATTTTTGACAGATACCAAACACTACACGTATCCATCAAACGGTACCACGGGACCCAGATTTGAGCATTGCAGACAAAAGGAATTATAGCCTTCCTTCTCTGTGTGCACAAATTCAACTCCACTTTCCTCCAAAGTGCCGTCCTACAGGTGTATCTTCCTCCCTGTTATGGTTGTCATAGAAACCAATGCGGGGATGAAGCAGTGTGAATATGAAATGCATCAAAGTGTATATTTATATCTCTCAGGGAAAACTTATTACCCAAGGAAAACATTGACACAGCTTCCACCTCCCATGGAACTGATACAGGCAGGTTCCATCTTGTAGGCTCAGCATTACTAAGGCAGAGGACTCCAGCCGTGTAGCTGAGATGATGAGGGAGTTGCCGTCCATCCTCTCACTCATTCACCATTCAAGAAGCACGTGTTCAGTGCTGACTATGTGTGGGTACTGCCTGGAGGGATGCTTCACAAAGGTGCCTAGGCACTAGATGCCCTTGGTGGGATGCGTCCTGTGATGTGTGGCCCAGCATAGGGAGAAGATGGCAGGAGAGAACAGTGGATGTTGACAGAGACGAGGCATTGGCTGAGAATGATAAGCGGTCCTGAAAACAGATGACAGGTGTGTCACAAAAAGAACAGGGTGAGCAGAGGGTGCTTAGAGTGGGGAAAACCTTCCCGAGGAACTGCAAGCGTTTGACTCAGAAGGCAGCAAATGGAAGATTCTGGAGAAAAACTTTCTGGGAAAAAGAAGCAGAAAGGCTGAAGGGTGTAGACTAGTTTGAAGGTGACTGTAGAGAGAGATGGACATCAGGGGGGGCACAAGGCAAAGTGTAGAGTGACATCCCAGGTTTCCACAGGGGTCACAGCCAACTCTCAAGTGGAAGACACCAGGGCATGAGGGCTGATACCTGGCTCCTACGCATGCACAATATGTGAATTCTTTTCAGCATCAGAACTTTGATAAAGAGATGTGATTTAATTACTCTCATAACAGGTATTTGATTAGATTCTGTTGCCAGCAAGGCAAGTCCTGTTCTGAGAGGAGGGGACTTGCTGAATTTATGCCATTTATTTTGCTAGGGAACAAATGGTGCCTCAGTGGGTGTGCAAAGCAAAGGCAGAAGCATCTTCCTCTTCCATTTCATAGAGCTTTGCTGGATGCTTCTACCAAGAACACAGACCCTGCACGCTGTGAGTCCTGTATGCGTGTGTAGGCCTATCTCTCAGTGCCTCTCAACACACATGTCTAACCTCACTGCTCCGGCAGGAGCCCCCTCGCCTCTCCTTAGTGTCACGGACATAGGCTGTCACTTGTGTTTGCTCCTTGTATAATTTCTCTAAGCGCAGTGTTCCGACCATAACCACTCATCACATACTTTAAAAGTCAGGTAAGATTGGGCTTGAAAATTCCATCTAAGAGACCATCCAACGGCACTCCTGCCTTCACTCTGGCCAGGGATGACCATGCCATACTCGGCAAGGCAGCCATCACACTCGTTAGCTTTTATATCCCTAACAATTTATACACATTTCCTTGGAGTAAGATTATGTCCTATTCATCTCGAGATCCCTAATGCCCGAGGATGGCAGCTATTGCCTCGTAAATGCCTGTCATGCCCACAGATAGCTGAGAATTATCACTCAGCCTACTCTTTACTGTGGTTGTTTTGAACTCATCCTGATCAGACATCGTCCATGAAAGCACAAGTACTAGGCTATTGGAATACTTTAAATATTTATAATTTGCTTTGCCTTATTTATCAGGGCATTTGCTTGGTGGAAGGCAATCGTTTAAAATGATAATTGGAAAGTTCTTCCTGTCACTGAAGAGAACACATGTTGACATGGTGTTGCAGTTTATGAAGACATTGATCCCAACCACCAAGCATCACTGCGCAGAGGGCCAGAGGAAGATTAAAATTACAAGAAGGTGACAATGACAGAGCCCAGAGCGAAACTGGGGAAAGCAGAGCTGGTGTGTAACCAAGTGTATATGGTATACACGTGCATGTAGTTTTAGCTGGAGGAAGTCCCAGAGGAGACTTTGGACTATAATTCTAGAGGAAATATTCTTGTGCTCATCAGTTATCTTCTTTTATGTTAATATCACACTTCATCTCCCAGCGAGGGTGCACTGGAACCACCTGATCAACTCTCCTGGTGTCTTCTCATAATCAATTAATCTCATATTCATCTTACTTTATAAGGTTTGATATTGAACAAACCTTGATAAAAAACAAAGATGATAAAAACAAAGAAACAACCAACACATCAATCCTGAGAGTTGAGTGTCATCCATCACTTCATGGACATCCATTGCCTCTGTATATGACAATTTTCCTGGAGACTTTTTTCCCCCAGGAGTTCATTTTCATGGATACTTTCCTAAGAATAATACCTTGGTGAAGGAAATACATTTCATATTTGTGTTTTGCCACCAGGAGAGACTTAAGAACCATAATAAAAAGAAACTAACGGGACAACAGTTTTCCACATCAGTTGAGCTCCTGCTGGGCCTTCAAGCCAGCATGAGGCCTGTGGCTGGATAAGGCTGCCTTGACAGCATCCACATGTCAGTTCTTTCTCCAGCCCACCAGGTCACTGTACCATATCCCCCAAGGGAGGCACTCAGTTCTCTAAGTGACCAGAAGACATGGGTGTCTTTATGGTTCGTTTCACGTTCACAAGAATGGAAGTGTAGAGACTCAGTAGCATGCCTACGGCCGCGCACTGAAAGGTGATGACTCTCGGACAGAAGTAGACAACAGGGATCTAAGTCCTGGATTTTGGCTCATTGTATCAGCGCAAGTGAAAAGAGGCACAAGTAGAAGGCTATCCTGAAATCTCAGTGGTGCAAACTGCTGCAGCTTCAGGTAACTCACACAAAGAGATGAGAGCATGGAACATACTCATCTTGTTTAATGACTGGTCCTTGTCACCAAGCCTCATGCACCACATTTTATAAAGGGTTTTTTAAATAGTTTTTTTTTTAGCATATAAAGTGACGCATTTCATTATGGAACTTTCAAACATAACTTGTTCCATTGACCGCCCCCCCCCCCAACGTCCTCGTCTCCTACACACTCTGCTCTCTTCATATCCTTCCATGCTTAAATAATCTCCCTGCTTTGAGCCAAGTGTGGTATGCTGCCATCTCTCCTTCCTTCAAACTCCTGGTGTCCTTTCTGGTGCTATGATCTACACTCACTCATATTCATGTGTGTGTACGCTCAACGCTAAGATCAATTTAGACGAAAAACAATATGCTATTTGTCTTTCTACATCTGAATCACACTGCTTAATGAAAAAGTAATTTTCAGTTCCCTACATTTGGCTGCAAATATTTTAGCTGTTTCATTTCACCGCACAGCCCGGTGAAATTCCATTGCACACATGAACCACGGTGGCACGCCCTCTGCCTGCTGATGGACATTCGGTTGAGCTCCACTGCCTTGCTGCTATGAACAGTGCAGCTGTTACACCACAGACTTCAACCTGGGGGCCTCCAGTCAAACCGACATTCTGCCTCTACAGTTCTGCATCTTAGCATGAAAACCAAGACAATCCTGGAAACTCCCCTGTGGGTCACTTAGCTCGTGTTCCCACTGAGGCCCCCAGGCAACCATTCGCCATAGGGTACCAGGGTGGTTATTAAGAAAATATGTGCAATCTCTTTCTTCGCATCTTTTCACTTCATGCCCATCCCCCCTTTTAAAAGTTGTTTTCATCAAAGATGCCATTTGTGCAGTGCGTTTCTATGAAAAGCATGAACACTTGTACTCATTTATAATTTAATAAACAGCGGGACTTTCAAACCCCGATGTTTAAATTGATTCTCTATTGTCTAAGTCAAGATCCATTTGATAATAGCTAAGGAAAGACCAGCTAATCCACAAGGGGTGTTTCTTTACAAGATATAGAGGTATTTCCTGCAGACTAAAGGCCGTTAAACAGCTGGAGCACAGAGGATCCAAACCCCAATGCTCTCTTAGCTCAGATTCATTACTCAACCTCAATATAGATATCACATGTGCTTCTGAAAGAACAGAAATCAACAACAGCTCAGACTCGCCTGCCTCCAGTCCCTGCTGAGAACAGTGGCATGGCCTTGGCTTTACAGTAAGGAAGAGAAGAGGGCATGGCTCAAGCCTCCTAGCATCCAGCGCTCAGTACCTAGCATTCAGCACTCAGGACTTAGCACTCAGCACTCAGAACACAGCAATCACAGCCTTAAAGCATTCTAGCTTATTTTCAACCACAGCCCAGACTGGCAGGCCTAGGTCTGAGAGCAGGTCGGGTCCTGAGTCCAGCAGTATCTGCCTTGTCTGGAAACATGCCTGAAAGGCTGGGGCTCAGTGAAATTTGTCACCACGGTTAAGACAAACTAACCGCTCCAAGTCCTCACGGCATACAGTGGCAATGGCAGCTCTAACCTATGGAGTCCTGTTTACACCCAAACTGAACATTGAGTTTCATGTATTTATTCCTCAAGAGCTCTGTTAACTGCACTACAATATGGGCCATTTTTTTTCACAAAAAAATTCCTGACATAATCTGCACATTTACGACAAAGATTTATGAAGTCAATTCTACGTGTTCAGCCCTATTCCAGATATTGTGAAAAAAAATTTTGTTGTTTCTTGGAAGTTAAAAAATACTTCATATGTTCAGTACAGAAAAAGGCGATTGCTGAGCACATTGTATGATGCCTGCTTTGTTCAGTCACCACAATCAATTCCTGATCCATAGCAACCAGCAGCCATCTCCTGGATACACATAAGGTGTTTCCTATGGCTGGTAAGATGGTTCAGCAGGTAGAGGCATCCGCCACCAAGGCCGACGACCTGAGTTTCATCCTCCTTGTAGGAGAGAACCAATTACTGAAAATTGTCTTCTGACCTCCACAGCTGTACTATAGCGTGCGCGTGCACACACACACACACACACACACACACACACACACTAATAATAAGTGTGAAAAAAAGATCAAAACTCTATCCTAGCTAAATGCCAATTCACTTATTTCAGAAATGTGTGCGAGTTTTATGGCAGTGCATGCCTGTGCATTGGGATGTATATTTACACTGACATTGTGGAGAGACGTAGAGGAATGACTCCGTAGCAACTCAAGTTGGAGGAAACTAGGGGGAGATGAGAAAGGACCACACGCCTGAGAGCCTGGCACTCCATGGATGGAGCGCAGGATGTCCCATTGCACACAGTCACAGTCCTTGTCTCAGAAGAGCCCACTTACCTTTAATTAGAAGCGGCTGCTGTGCGCTGTCCACAACTAGGGTTGTCAAGAAAGAGGAGCTTGCACCACGGCCTCACGCTGGAGTTCCTGCCTTGTCATGTTGTCACATGACCATAGATGCTGCACACAAAGCAGACGGCACATTACATGTGATAACATGGCAGATGCCACAGCCAGCTGTCAGCTCAGGAGCAGGGTTCTGTGGCTGCCTTCAAAGTTGTTTCTCTGCTCAGAGGCCTTGGCCAATGGAGCTGGTCTTGCCCTGCTAGCCTGGCCTTTGTGCCTGGGCAGAGGTTGGGCTCTTCACTCAGCCCTGTGGAGAGGCTGGAGAGGACGCTCAGGTTGACACAAGAGGGCCATTCAGCTTGGGCTACAAAGCTCGAATAAGTGCCCACAGGTGAGGCAGCTGACTGCATGAAGGGGGCGGGGTGGGGGAGAACTCTAGAAGCCTAATTAAAAGACAAGGCACAGGATGCAAGTTTGGCAAGCTAATGGGTTACAGGTGAATAAGCTATTGCCACCCAAACTCAAATGGCAGTGCTATTGGTGATTAGGTTTCCAAATACAGGCAAATTGAAGGGAAGCTTCCAAACAGAGAGAAGGAGGAAGGTGAGGGCACACAGCGCGCAGTCAGGGCACTCCCTGTGCATGCGCAGCTGCAGGGTCTCAGAAGAATCACAGCCTGTGAAGAGTGGACTGGGGTGGGGGGGATGTATTTGATAGAGAACTAAATAAATGCATATGATTTAAAATATGGCTATGTAGAGTGAAAGGGAGAATAAATTAAGAAATGAATGCTTCTATTTTCTTCTGTCATTTACTTTATTTCCAATTCTCACCCACATGCAATGCGTGTGTGTGTGTGTGTGCGCGTGTGTGTGTGCGTGTGTGTGTGCGTGTGTGTGTGTGTGTGTGTGTGTGTGTGTGTTATATATATTACATATATCCCAGCAGGCATGAACACCCCACAGGGCAGCCTTGGGTGGAGGTCTTTCCTGTCTATCTTGTTTGAGACAAGGTGTCTCTTGTTTACAGCTGAGAGTGCCTGGCTAGCTTCTGGGGAATATACTGTCACTCCAGTCTTGCCCCTGGAGCTCGGAGACCACAGATGCGCAGTTCCATGCTCAGCTAATATGGGCGCTGGGGATCTGACTCAGGCGCTCAGGCTGGTGGCGAGCACCCACAGAGCCGCCTCCCCTGGGCAATTCTCCTCCAGGTACATAGAAGCTCAGGGGATAACCATCCGACACTAACTGCGATGCTGGATTTGACCCCCAGTCTACTTGACTGTGAATCCCACACTTCCTTGGGACAACCACAAATGTAAGCTCTGCTAAGTAACTTCAGGCTCCTGAGAGGGAAAGCTAACTTCAGAGGCTCGCCCTGAAGCAGCAACTCTTCAAGGTCCTGCTATTCCGAAAAAGATTTACTCATAGACTAAAAGACTACCTAAACTGCTTCTCTGTTTAGTGGTTCCTTTTAAGTAAACATGGGTTTACTGGAAAGGTCTGGGACCTACCCACACTCAGGCACCATCGCTGGCCACCTTGCTTCTGGCTACATGGCCACTAGCATGAATGTGTGAACTTTAAACAAGTGTTTCTGGCCTCTGTGTTTGATTCTTACTCAAGCTTGTTGCTTTACAGCACTCTGTGAACATTCTGTGATCTCTGTGGTTCACCAGTTCTCTTCAGAGATGAACTGATGGCATTGAGCTTCTGAGGTGAAGAGATTATGTAGAGGAAGATGAGCACTTTTGTTGGTGGGCAGGGAGTACAGTTGCTGGGTGTTAAAGCAATAGAGGGTTGCCATTAGGAGATGTCCCCCAAAACACTTCCTTCTTCACAGTCCCCAAGACACAACTGCCCCACACGCTCACCAACACTCACAGGGCCTTTTTACTTTGAGCTGACCTGGTGGGCACTGAGGCAGCCAATTGGCTTTCAGTGTGCGGCTGTTTGTTGATAATAGCAGGCAGTAGATATGTCCCCACAAGCTGTGAAGATGTTATGTCACTATTAGTCTGTCTACTAATGTCTTTCACAGATGGAGGATTATGGGGTGTAGCCTCCGCCCCCAGTCCTTTCTAGGGTTGTTTGGCTTTATTGAGTGACTGTCAGTTTTGACAGTTTGGTTTTTTTTTTTAGAAAATTCTTTACTGAATGTTCATACACATTTTCATCAGGTGACATTGATGACTTACTGTGAAATTTTCAATATCTGTACAGTCTGTTTTAGCATGCCATTTTCTCTCCCCAATATTGACAATATGTGTGTGTGTGTGTGTGTGTGTGTTGTTCTTTGTACTGATTAGCCTTGTAATGCATTTTTCAATTGCATTTATCTCTACAGTGACCGTGCTTAGAGTTATAAACTGCTACATCCCATAGTCAATTAATTTATAGCAGCTCTTATATTTTTAATATATAAATCTACATTTTTAAACATTTTGTAAGCCTTATCTAACTTCTGAGGTGAATATTTAATTTATTAATTTTTCTCCTTCCATCTTAGAAATGTTTATAGATGCACAGTTTTTCTAAGTACAGATTCCCTAGCTTCCTATAAGTTTTTATCTATCACTTACATTTTTATTTATCATTCTGTTTAAGACCTCTTCAAACAGCTATGACTTGCTTTGTGACACAGCTCATGGTTAAGTATAACCTTTATACTTAATTACTGATAAAACTATTTTATGTGAATCCTTATTGACATAATTGATGCAACAATCTCTTTGATTTCCAATTGAGAAGAGCAGAACTACACGTCCACAAATTGGATGAGATTTCTTCACTTAGCTTTATTTAATCATGTCATGGGTATAATATAAATCTTATGACATTGACAGATGTCTTTAAGAATTTATGAGTAAAAATGTGGTCCCTCTATAGAAATCCATGGAGCGACAATACTCCTAAGGGCAACAGTACTCTGGTTTGGGTTGGCTCATGTGGAGGGGAGGTACAAGGGAAAAGCCGCTGGTGTCTTGTGCGTGTTGGGCAAGTACTGTCCCTCAGCTGCACCGAAGCCCCCAATCATGTCAGTTTACACAGTGTTTCTGGAAAGATTTGACCACAGCCACTGTAAATTGAGATGAACTCTAAAGATTAATGAAGAAATTGCACTTACAGGAGTTTACCCCAGATACATTATATCATCATTCATGTGCAGAAAGGTAAACAACGGGATGCTCACTGTAATGTCATTTATTAACCCAAACTGGGTGACAGCCCCAAGGGCCTGTCACTAAGGAACTGATTAAGGGGTGTCCTGAATAGGTGTGGCTCCCATAGATTCACTGTGTTTGAACGCTTGGCCAAGGGGAGTGGCATTGTTAGGAAGTGCAGCCTTGTTGGAGGAAGTGAGTCACTATGGAGGCAGGACTTGGGGTTATATATGCTCAAGCCACGCCCAGTGTGGAACACAGTCTCCTGCTGCATGAGGACCAAGATGTAGAACTCTCAGCTCCTCCTCCAGTATCATGTCTGCCTGCACGCTGCCATGCTTGCCGCCATGATGACAGTGGACTAGACCTCAGAGACTGTAAGCCAGCCCCAATTAAATGTTTTCCTTTATAAAGAGGTACTTTGGTCATGGCGTCTCTTCACAGCAATAAAACCCTAACCAAGAAAATGTCCACACAGTGAATCAGTCTGTGTGCAATCTGATGCAATACAAACCAAAATCTGTTAATAAAAAACCTATGAATGCAAAATAAATAAATTTCCTAATAAGGATTCTCTGTAGGCACAAAGCTGCAGCCCTGTGGCTTCGGGTAAATGCACATGCCCCTATGCAGCAGTGGAGTGCCAGGCGCAATGGTGGCGTATACCCTATATCCCTGGGCTCTGCCTATTATCGCTGTCTTTTCCCAAACCAAGCACAGCAACCATGACCTCCCACCTGTCCCAGCCATGTTGAGATCGCTGCTTCTCCTCCTGCCTTCTTTCCCTTAGCAATGTGCATTTGGTGTCCGTCTACGTCTGTTGGGGGTCTGACATCTCTTTTCCTCATTACTGAATGATATTTCATGGTGTGTTTATCCATTCACCTTTTATGAATTTGGTCCTTTAGAATAAGAATTCAGGCTTGTGAGTGAGCTTTTAATTTACTTGAATAAAGGTTAGGGGGTCACGAGTGGTGGATGGGATGGCAGAAGTGTTCATGGTTTTGGAAGAAGTGAGCAAAGGTGACCTAGAGTCTCTCCATTGTTTTCCTTCCTATATCAGTGAGTGTGTGGTACGCTGGCCCATCACTCTGTGGTGTGTAGTGTCATTAACGGTGCCACAGTCACCTTCCTGGGTGAGTTAGTATTTCCTAAGAACATGCCAGGCTGAGTACCTTTCCAGAGGGCTGCTAGCATTTGCATTTCTTCTTTGATGAGGACTCTGTCCAGGTCTCTTGCTCATTTTTGTTTAACTAGTGATGAATATATATATATATATAATTTTTTCCCAAGACAGGGTGTCTCTACCTCTGTCTCTGCCTTGGATTTCCTGTAACTTGCTTTGTAGACTAGGCTTGGCTCAAACTAAGAGATCCACCTGGCTCTTCTTCCAAAGTCCTGAGATTAAGAGTGTGCACCACCATGCCCAGCTTCTTGTATCTTTTTAATGCAGTGTCTTAATTGGATGTGTGTTTTGTAAACATTTCTCCCAAGTTATGCGATTTTTTTTTACTCCGTTAATGGCACTTATTTTGACATTTGAAAAGAGAGAATTGCTTTTTTCTGACAGTAGTCTCCAGGGTTTGTGTGACTAGTCAGATTACACATACAAGGATTCTGATGTCTTGAATTAAACATCTTGAGATTAAAATGTCAACACCACCATAGGACATCAGGCTGTATTCTGCTTCCACCGCCAAAGGTCTGAAACCGTTCCTGGAGCATGGGCAGTAACACAATTTATGTGAATGGTTTTGAAAATACATTGGAGGATAAAACCCTCATAATCATACAAGTTAAAATTTTGTTAAATTTAAAATAAATAAACTATACATTCTCTTTGGTAGGTACCTGCGTTTAAGACATGGGTTATATGATTAATTATCTCATACTGAATTTCTTTCACTGTGAGGTGGCATATTCACTGGCTCTTGTGCGTATTTGCTTTTCCTGATTTTTTAAATATGCAAATAGAACTGTCCATGGAGAAAGGTCAGAAGATACTGTGGTTCATTCTTGAGGCACCTCCTGAATGTCACAGCTCTGCTCTGAGCCTTAAGAGAGAAGCCTGGCTAGCAGTGACAGTTCTGTGGATTCATCGGTTTATATAACAGACTCACTTGGAGGAGACTTTATATTTTGTGTCACACTGTTTCCTGCAGCTGTGCTGAAACAATGGTTTCCAGCACAATGACACAACCGTGTCAGGTCCCATCCACGTCAGCTACTCAGTGAGATAAAGCCGGTGTGACTGCCTTCCGGGTCAACAGTATGTGTGCAGGAAGGGCCAGAGTCCCAACCCTCTAGACCAGCCAAGGTCTTAGGGGCACCACGGACCAGCCTGCAGGGCCGGCACAACAAACTTGCGCCATCTGGTGGCTGCAGCTTTGAATTTTTAGCAAAATGAGGCTGGTGTCAAATGTGCAAGGGTTATCAATTCACCATCTATCTGACATTTAACAGTGCACGACGTAAAAGGAGACCAGTGGTTTTCTTGTCTCATGTAAAGAGCAAATAAACTTGCTGACTTTGGCTTTGATGTTTAGTCTACACGTTCTCAATCCTGAGTTTGTTTGTTTGTTTGTTTTGAAAAGAATAATAAACAGAAGTGACAGCCCTGGGCATGGCCAAGACGCTTCAGCCTCACGCTTCTTCATTTCCATGGTGTCGTGTGTCAAATCACACAATCCAATATTGGTTTATCTTATTTGAATAAACATCTGAGATTTCTGTCAGTATTTATATCTATCTGGCTTAGAGACCTGATTCTGTGTGTGAAGATAGGGGGGTTCTCTGTAGTAAATGCACATAGGCACAAATTAAAACAAAACAGTTATAATAACTAAAAAAAATTGTGGATACAAAGTAAACCTAGATTTGAAGGCTAGCAGGCTCGATGCACCACCATATTAGTTACTCTAGAAAGGGAGGCAGCATTTCTGTTTACTTCTCTCTTGTCAAGAGGTGACACAGTGCGCCCACCCATGCCCTCCCCTTCTGTTGCTGAGGCAGCAGACGTCTCAGCATCTTGTGCAAGTTACTAGGAAGCATTCCATGAAGCCATGCCTTCACGAACGTGTGTGCGTGTGTATGTGTGTGTGTGCTTGCCTGTGTGTGCATGTGTGTGTACGTTTGTGTATGTGCATGTGTGTACATGTGAATGTGTGCATGTATATATTCATGTGCATGTGTGCCTGTATGTGCACATGTGTGTGTGCATGTGTGCATATGTGCACATGCATGTATTTGTGTATGTGTGCACATGCATTTGTGTGTGTGTGTGTGTGTGTGTGTGTGTGTAAGAGGATGGCTGGTTTTATGCACTAAGAGTCTAATTAAAGACATCAGGTTTTGGTGTCAAAGGTCAGGTAAGACGGAAGGGTGTCAGACTCCATCTTGGGACTCGGAGTCCTGAGGTCACTCTTCAAAGCACAAATAATTTCATATTTGGGCGATCATCTATGTTGATAGAAATGAGGTCAGAGTCTAAAAGAGCATGGCATATCTTTACATTTTAAACTTTATTAAGTGTGGGGCTGCAAAGGGGTGGTATGCATGTGTGTGTACATGTGTGCGTGCGTGTGTGTGTCATGGCATGTGTGTCAAGATCAAAGGGCAATTTAGGGGGAATCAGGTTTCTCTTCTCATCATATAGGTCCCAGGGGTTGGTTCAGGCCATGAGGCTTCTTGGCATCAAGTGTCTTTAACACTTCAGTAGTCCATAATGAGATTAAAAAAAGAAAAGCCCTTCCTGTATGGGCATCATCTACGCAGAGATTATTCTTTTCTAGGGGAATGTGAGTCATGACATAGGACTGGCTTCAAATTCTTGCTTTTAGCGTCCCCCAAAAAAGGCTGCTTGCCTCACCTGGCTCTTTGGCAGATTCACATCAAGGACTGAACTAATTATCAAAGCAGTGTAACAAGGCGACTGGACACCCTGCGAGCAGAGTTCTCGCTTGTGATTGCCTGTGAGGACGCTGTTCTCATCCTCATCCTAGCCTCGGTTGCACAGCCTGTTTTAAGCTCCAGTATGTGGTTAATGACTTCTGAAACACCAAACCATGTCTATTAGAGAAATTATTTAGATTCCATAAAGATTGTTGAATACAGTGTGTGTGTGTGTGTGTGTGTGTGTGTGTGTTACAGTTCCTTAAAATCATACACTAATATTCTAAGGTTTTTTTGCGCCCATAAAATAGCATAGTCACAAATTCTGTGGCTTAGGATACAGAGATCTGGGGAACGGTGTTACTCCCACAAGTGCACCCCATCTCTCACATGAATTGTCCTCAACACCATCGCCACTCTGCTCAGTCTTCACACAGCATGGCATCCACTCAAAACCCTGAAGCCTGTCTTAGAAACAAATGACGTTCACTTGGCACATAATGGGCAGTCGGCAGGGCCCGCTGTAGGTCACAGCATCCCTGCAGATTCAGACTTGATGGCCATGATGCTGGTGAGTTGTGTAGTGTGCTCTCACAAAGTGGCGCAGCAACTGGTAACTGTGAATTTATTGTTTACTCTCTACAGTGAGAATTCTTACCAGTCTCTTCAAAGCCTTACAGCGGTCACTTGGCTTAAAAGCACTAATTTCTCTTAAAACAAGGCTATAGAAGCTGATCTTTATCTCTAGCCTTTTATTTTAGTGTGTGTGCGTGTGCGCGTGCGTGTGTGTGCCGTGACATGAATGTGGAGGTCAGAGGACAATGTGAGAAAGTGAGCTCTCTCCTTCCACTACTTGAGCACTAGAGATCGATCTCGGGTTGTCAGGCCTGGCAGCATGAGCCCTTCCCAGATGGGCCATTTTGCCAGCCACACCCCTTCTCAGAGCCTAACTGTTAGTAGCTCCTTGAAGGATGTCAGTGGCACACAGATAGGGTTGGGGCCTTCCATTTCCCTGAGGAGGTGTGAGAACGAGGAGGTCACACTAGTGCCTACTGCTCAGTCCTCAGTCCAGGAGGTCTGCTGGGCAAAGCTCTTATTTAGTTTCAAAGCTCTTGTAACTTTGTATCACGGGGCAGGTAAGAACAAAAGTCTAAAAGCCCAGAGCTACAAATCAGATGGAGATGTCACCCATGTTTGTTCACAACATTAAGTCCATGGTCGCATTAAGGGTTTTTTAATCCCTCCTCAAGGAAGCATATTTGTAAACAACTAGAATAAAATATACACAGAAACATCTTTTACTTATGGTTTTTCTTTCTTTTCTCATTTTTTCCTTCTCTATTTCTCCCTGTTGCTTTTGAACAAATAGGCAAGATTCTCTGCAATGTAGCCTTCTAACTGTAATGTGACAACTGTCCTAAAGGAGAGTCCTGCCTCCCCCTCTGCACAGGCCTGGTGAGTGCCCATTTTCTTTGCAGTGAAGTCTTTAATCTTTGAAGGACTGTTTAGATGGCCCACTTCTCACAGCAGAGAAAACAGGACAGAGGAGAACCGTTAGCTGACATGATACCTCAGCATCCTGTTCGGAGCTCAGGGCCTGGCCCTCCATTCCCGTTTTCTTGTGACTCAGTCAACACTGTCCCAGAGGCAAGGGAGGGAAGTCCTGTTCTTATTCTCTAATGATTATAGATTTGGCATAATTGCGACTTTTCCTTCAATTGTTGAGAAAAAATTCCAAAGGGAAACCACTTTTGATTATGTAAACACTGCCGAAAGAGATCATTCCAAGCGCTAGCAGAAAGAGCCAGTCCTCTTCGTAGTTTTATGTGTTCCTCTTGGCTTGTATCACAGAACATCGAGCCCCGAGGATTAAACTCACATGTACCATAAAATTTGCTGAAATTAGTCAACAGAACTACTGCATTGTGGCTGTTGTGTTGCTCTAGGAACTCAAAACAGAGTCAAACATTGGCCAGATCAGAATTGCTAAGCTGCATCTGCTGCTTTGGTTTCGCTCCTGAAGCAGGGTGCCACTGCTGTTGTTATGGCGGAGTTATAACGGCGGTCATGTCTGGTAGTGACATGGCCTCCAGGAAGCTGTGGTGACCCACAGAAAGCCTTAGCCAGCCGGCAGGAACACAGAATAAACAATTCAGAGGCTGGGGATCACAGTCTAGGGTAATGGTGATGACATCCTCAGGAGGAGGAGGCGGGTCTGCGGTCCCTCCCCGCAGAGTCCCTGATGCATATGCATGAGAGAAGTGGACCATTCAGGACCGAGGGTGAGGACTCTGCAGTGCTGTGCTCAGCCATCAGACGGACATGCTAGGCAAGAGCGGTCCTCTCGCGCTTGTCTTTAAGGCAGCCATGCTCCTCTGGGTAACGCAACGGTCACTCCGGTAGTCGGACCATTAGCCAGTCAGCATACCTCTCTATACCTCTACCTCGGAAATTGTAGGCAGCTGTTCCTTTTCAAACAGCCAAATATAAAATGAAATCTCAGCAGAGACAAAGTAGTTATAAAAGAAGTATAGATGCAGACATGATGTGGTCTTTTCAATGTATAGACTCTAGATTTATACATGACATAAAAGCAAAAAGGGGGGATTGCAGGGGGCCAAAAAAACAACCCAACCCGTGGGCATGCGGGGCTGGGTGGTGGTGGCTGATGGGAGACAAGACAGATACGAGCGATATGTAAGTAGGAACACACCACAACGAACCCAGCTATTTGATGCTTAACTAAAACATTTAATAAGAAGAACATTTGAATTTGTCACCAGCCATAAAAAACAAAAATCAATAAATCTCTCCAGTAATTCTCCAAACACCCAGATTCTATCAGAAAATCCCCCCCCCCTTTACACCACTGTGCTTGTACAAACACCTTGGTGATATTTTCCTTCTCATTTCTGTGTTACCTCCCGTATGAGTACTGCAAAGGAGTAACACTGAGACAAAAATTAACCTTGCTAAACAAAGGCCTTTCCACAAAAAGGAAATCACTGGAAAATACATTTCGCGTAGCCTTGCCAGTAAGAGGCGCCCTCTTGCCTGAGAGGGTCAGGTTTCTATCAACAGTGTGGAGGGAGATGTTTGTGTTCCTCTGACAGCTCTGATTTCCCTCTCATCTTCGCACCATCGAACACTCTCAGCCAGTCTGAGCCTTTTCAGACTTCACTAAAACAACCATCTTAAAAGCAGGCTTTATCCACTAACTCTTTCATAAAACTAATGTAAGACATTCTAAAAAGCCTTACCCTTGATAAATAAGAAAAACAGATTAAAGGAAAAAATCTCTGAACTATAATAATGAGCAGCAATGATACCATGCCCCCAAAGGTACAGGAGGGTAACCCCCAGCCACCTGGCTGGACGTAAGGCCCATGCCACAGGAGCAAATCCGTGCCTGGTAATGCAAACCTGATTAACTATACAGCAGAGGGCCTTCACCAGAGCCTCAGGAAGCGTCATGGACGATGGGGCAGAAAGGCCTAGAAGAGGCAGCAGGCAAGGGTATCCTGTGTATATGAAAGGGAAGCTGCTGTGACCCTAAAAATCTCAACAGTACAGTCACTCAGCACAATGACAGCACCAGTTGACGTGCAGATGTGGACATGGAAAAAGGTGAGAACAAGGCCCCACCCTGAGATGAAGAGGAGGAAAAAATCACTCTCTAATACAGAGTGGTCGGTCCTAATGTGTGCATATATTTCTGGGGGTTGGTAGAGAGGAGGGAGAGAGAGGGAGAAGAGAAAGAGGGAGGGGGAGAGAGAGAAAGAAAGAGAGGGAAGGAGGGAGGGATGGAGGGAGGGTGAGAGGGATAGTATAAAGATGGATAACAGAGGAGGTCCTCAGTTTGAGGAGGAGGAGTGGAAACAAGAGAGGAGTTGAAGGCGGAAGAGGGAGGGGAGGTGTAGATATGACATAAACACAATACTCATGTATGAAACTCAAAAACATTTCATACTTTTTTTTTAATAAAGTATGGCTTTGAATTTAATTATAGCACCATATACTTTCAGGAACCTCTGCCTCTCTAATTTTCACCTTCTGCCTCTATGAGAACCAGACAGCTGGGTGAAATAAACACTCCTTTTTTGATGTGCAGGGCTTTTTCAGAGACTCCACAGCACTGCTGTCACAGGATGGAGCCTTCTCTGTCTGTTTATTGGCATACACGTGTGGGAGTCTGATATGCAGAGCGGGTCAGAGAGGAGCCAGAGAACGGTACAGGCGATGCAGAATAAATGCAAATCCATCTCTATAAATATCCCTCAACACAAACGTTAAAGGCACTGAAAAGCAATCTTCCACCTCCCATTTTGTCAAAAGGTATGCTGCCAAGGGGAAGAAAACATGGTAAAAAATGAAAATAAGAACAAAAATTTGGTGAAGGGAAAAAACCAAAAAAACACAAGTCAGAAGTGCAGTGTCAGAGGAGAGGGCTCAGACAGATGGCAGAGATTGCACCTGTTGGTGATGCCTGGTCTGTTAAGTTGTACCACCAGAATCCCTGGCAATTAGTCAGCAGTTTTTCTGAAGGTAAATAATTTAGAAACATTCAAGTAATTATATGAATCTTTTAAACATATGAAGCCCACTTTAGATATTCTGTGAAATTTGAATATCTACTTTGAGGGATTGGTGTTTTCCTAAAGCATTATTTGAATTGCACAGTGATTCTTAGATTGTATTAGTTACATTTAAATTACAAAAATTATTGCATATATGCTGAATGCACGGAGGTTCACACAGCAAACTTCTGCCTTGTTTTTGTTTCTTCTCGAGTATGCTGAGAGCAGTCATATTTGAAGACAAATATATGTGGATGTTGGTAAATAGACTTTAAGAGGAATAAATATTGCTATCTATACGTAATAATATCTCATATTCCTGATAGTTTTTCTATATAATAACTATAGTCTTCTAAAGTAAAAGTTGACATTTGAACAGGAATTATCAAATATATTGAACTAATAGATATCAAGCCCCTCAGATCTCTCTCTTCTGGAGTTCTCTGCCGATTTCAGTAAGCTAGGGTGATTTGAACGTTTATCCTTGAGAACAGGGACGGATGCACCTGGGGACAAGGTGGACGAGGTCACAGCACTTAGCTGTACGCCCTCAGTGTGGACAGACGAGGGTGCTCAGGTATGTCACATTTCTACCCGACACCCATTCTCCATGTGACTGTTTGTACAATGATGTGCTCTGTAGATGAACAATCCATGAGGGAAGGGTAATACTCAACTATTTATGATTTGATCCCCACCTCTTCCAAATTAATTGTACATGGTCAAGACTCAGCAGTGTTTGTTTAGAAGATCCATTCATGAAAAATATGGATTAGCTTCTCAAGGGAAAAGATGAATTAAGGTTTTGTATTCCAGAAAATAAGTGTCTTATTTCAAAAAGACTAAATATAAATAAGACAAACACATACATATGTAAAAATAAGCCAGGAATTTTTTAAAGGAGAAAATGTCTTCTATGAAGTTAAAGAGTAAACTTATAAACAATATTGAATATTTTGACACATTTCTGAAGTATAACAATCTTGAGAAAACAGTCTATTCCATTCTATTTTGCCACATGACCAATGTGTAAGGTCTGTGTCTGAGATACATGCTTGGTTGTTGGCTCGAGACCTACCCCGGTACCACTTGTTTTCTCAATTGTATTTGCAGAGGAGAAGGTATAGGCAGTCCAGAATCAACACGGCAAACATTTTCTGGTGAGTGAAGGAGAGAATTGGCTAACGGGAAGAATTATCTACCAATATTTGTGCCGAGACACAATTTCTTTTAACCTTTGGTTGTTTAGCATCGATAAACACAACACACCTGTTGCTGTTCTGAACATAAAGCTGTTGCTGTTTCCTTCTTTTTAATGAAAAAAAAACGTAGAAATAAGCCAACTATTCTTTAACTGTATTGTTTTTAGATTCCCACGAGGCCCATGCTTTTCACAGAAATGAAGCATGCTTTGAGCAGGATATATTTTCTTGACTTCTCCCAACAATATTTGCAAGAACCTCCGAAGGCGTCTGTCTGCAAGCATGACCTTCCGAGCGGCGGGTGCCACAGTGGAGCAGGTTCTCTGCTGGGGACAACCTGGAGGAAGCTTTGAGGTTAAATTCACCTGCCACTTTCAGGAGGCTTTGCCCTCCCTCAACACATACACCACACCAAGGAAGCGGTGAATACAAGCTTAAGCAAGTGGGAACCGGAGCTCCCACGTTAACCACTGGGCTCCCAGATCCTCCTAGTCAAGGCATTGAAAAGTGGGGGAGGTTGTTAGTGGTACTTTTTATTCTGTTTTATTTGGGTTTCTTATGCCTTTCCCTTTCTTTCTTCTCCACCTTTTATCCTCCTAAAGCCTTCCAACCCCCAACACTAGGTAGGAGAGAAAGAATGTTAGTGGGGAGAGAGGCCATAGGTCTCTTTACTCTTTCCAGCTGCCTAGCGTTGTTGGTTCTTTGGGGAAAGTCCAATCTTGGTTGTCAGGATATCCAGCAGTGCAGCTAACCAGCAAATGCAGCAGCAGGAACCAATAGCAGCCTTCTTCCTCCTTAGACTCCTTTTCCTCTCTGTGCCCCGGCACTTGTATCCTCTCAGGGTCTTCAGAATTAAACTATCTGCAGCTGGCAATGACCACGCCCCTCTCCAAGCTTGCATGGAGGAATGATAGTTAATATCTGTGGACAGACTAAAAGCAGCTCCAAATCCCACACTTGGGATTAAATCAAAAACATATTTACATGAGAGAACTGAGTTTTTAAAGGAACCAAAACTTCTACCACTGAGTGGTCAGTCTTTCCTCCTGCTGGGGTTTTAAATAGCAGCAGCAGCAGCAGCAGCAGCAGCAGCAATGATGGACATTTGTCACATGGGAAGGCACAGGCAGGGATGAGAGGGACAGTCACACACCACACAGAAGGGGCCCAGGCCTCACAGGCGCACACATAACAGTAATATCGCAAGGAAATGCAAGTTGTGAGATGGCAGCTCACAGAGACAGCAGGCAGCAATTGTTAGGTCCACCTGACAGGAAAAATGGACTTTGGGACCCCATCTTCCATCATCTCCAGCCTGATTTAGTTACTTTTCTCAATGCCATGGTGGAGCACCTGACGGAAGCGGCCCAAGAATGGGAGGGTGTGTTTGGGGTCACACTTTGGGGGTACAGGTCGCTCTGTCAGGGAGGGTGTGGAGGCAGCGTTGGGAGGCAGCCAGTCATCACCTCGCATCGCCTCCCATCTGCAGTCAGAATTCACAACAAGATGACCTTAGCCCACAGAATGGTACCACTCTGAATCGAGAATGGTGCCTCCTCTCAGGTTAAACTTCTGTAGACACTCCCTCACAGTTATCTTTCTTCTAGACCGTCCTAAATCCAGTTTACAGTGAACATAACTCATGACTCCAGGAAAGAAAAAAAAATGTTTTTCCACAACTTAGAAAATTGCACAGTTGTGCCCCATATTAACAAAACCAACAGTGCTGCAAACACATAACATTTATGTGAAAACTAAACAGACATCCACACCCATGAGTCTTATAAATAAACAATTTAAAGGAGCTGAGTTTGAGGCACTATGGATTCACCCTCCTGTCACAGCCTCAGCTAACAATGACCATGGAATCCCCCAAGGGTTGCCCAGGCCATGCCTGCTCCTCATGGGTTCCTGATGCATGCCTGCTTCTCAGGGTATCTGATGCATCCCTGCTCCTCATGGGTTCCTGATGCATATCTGCTCTTCATGGTTCCTAATGCATGCCTGTTCCTCGGGGTTCTTGATGCATTCTTGCTCCTCATGGTTCCTGATGCATGCCTGTTCCTCGGGGTTCTTGATGCATTCTTGCTCCTCAGGGTTCCTGATACATGCCTGCTCCTCAGGGTTCCTGATGCATGCCTGCTCCTCAGGGTTCCTGATGCATGCCTGCTCCTCAGGGCTCCTGATGCACGCCTGCTCCTCAGGGCTCCTGATGCATGCCTGCTCCTCAGGGTTCCTGATGCATGCCTGCTCCTCAGGGTTCCTGATGCATGCCTGCTCCTCAGGGCTCCTGATGCACGCCTGCTCCTCAGGGCTCCTGATGCATGTCTGCTCCTTGGAGTTCCTGAGCCATGCTTGCCTTCCTCACAATATGGCTATTTTGATGCATGTTTATTTTTGTGTAACATTGTGTCAGTAGAGAGTGACAGAGGAATGACACCATGAGGCACACCTACTACCTCTCTAAACCCCGGCTTTTTATAGATGGAATGGGTTATTTATAGAAGTTTACATTGAATCCTATCATCACCACATCTCTCATGGCCTCACCTGTATCTGGAAACAAGCATCTACTCAACAGTTAAAACACTGACTAAAAATTAAACATGTAAGGAAAACTGGGGAATGAGACTTTCAGGACAATCACATGGAAAGATCAAGGAGGAAATAGTAAAATTCTAGACAATTGAATACCTTCCTCCTAAATATGTCTAGAACCATTAGCAGGCAGGAGCTCTATAGGCAGTATCTCAGTTGAGGACAGTTTTGCTGTGATTTTGTGCATGTGTCCTAGGCATGTGAAGATTTGAACATGTATGTACACTTGTGGGCAAAGAACTCCCTAGGAAAGTTGAGACCAAATGGTCTCTCTCTCTCTCTCTCTCTCTCTCTCTCTCTCTCTCTCTATATATATATATATATATATATATATATATATATATATATATATATATATATATAGATATATAGATATATAGATATATACATATATATATATAGATATAGATAGATAGATAGATTAGATAGATAGATGATAGATAGATAGATTTGCAATGCAGTGGCTAGCAAGTGCTGACCTTCATGCGCACCTCCACACTGCAGAGCAGTGACTACTGTAGCACCCCGGGGCTGTATATTCACACTTGCCTCTGGCTCCACCTGGGGACTGGCACCATTTTGTTTGCCCGGAGATTATGTTTCCACATCTCCACTTGTCAGTAATGAGAATGCCCATACCTACAGAGCCGTATTCATGTTTCTCAGCATTTTCTAAATCTCCAGCTCACCCTTCTGTCTGCTGTGTCTGACCTACGTGTTGTAACACTGTCAGAATTCCCTCCCTGTAGCCATGACACTGAGGGGGAAACTTAGTTTTTTGTTGAACTGAAAATGTTTTTATGTTGCTGTCCTTCTTGGGACATAATGTCATGGGTACACACTTGGAGAGGCACGTTAACTATTCTTCCTTGGCATTTGGTCCCCCTATTTCTACTTGTGATACCAATGTTCATGCTCAAAGCGGCACCACTATAGGAAACACTCTCTTTCTTATTCATAAGTTTTATTTTAATGCCTCTTCATGTGCCCTTGGCTTCATCTTTGTTGGGATTTGAAGGCTCCCGAGTATCCAGATCAGTAGACTTTTCTGATCCCATGAAATCCTCACCCGTCTTTGTGTTTTGCCTTCTACTCTTTTGCAAACTTTATTTTCTATAAAGAGACTTATCTGCCTGTTCCCATCATTTTGTGTTTCATAGTCTTCACCTGCTTGTCTCCTTCTTAATCCCTAGGCTCACGTCACCTTTGTCACCATTTAATGCTCCCACGTTATTGCACGTTATCTGTCACTACTGCACCTGGACTGTGCCTGTGCTGAGTGCTGACCGGGACCTATCCCTTTAAGTAATGAACTGGCTCCTTTACTCTGCCCTCCCTTGTTATTTGGAGACCTAACATGCCTCATATCAGAAGACAAAGAATTTCTATTCCTAAAACCTCAAATGCAAATTCTCCGTCCTTTCTGTGGCTGTGTGGTCACATAGTTTGGAATTCTTTGGGCCAGTTACAAAAAGATCTTCACTCATTGCAGTTTCCTTGACCCTGACCTTCTGTTTTTATTTATTAGTATTTTTAAGTGCCCCTACCATGAATCATTTCCTAGTTCTATTTCCTTTCCTTGATGCCACTAGGGTAATACTGCTACAACAAAACTGTCATTAGACCATTTTCTAACTCAACATTAGACCATATAACCATCTATAGGTGTTTGCAATAAAGTAAAGTAAATTATCAATCTAATGAAGCCTTAAAGTTAAATATTTTTTCATAAAACAAACAATGACTTTATTTTATTTCTTAAAAAGATACCATTAAAGTGGATATTTTAAATTTTATAATTATTTTTGGTTAGGGTTATCTGTACACTGTTCACATACTGTCCAATGCCAAGTGTGAGCTTTAGTGTGAACTACAAAGCCTGGTTGGTAACGTCAAATCTACGATCAATGCAGGTCACATTGTATAAAGCCCAGCACTGCTGAGGGTGCTGCTACTAGAGAGGAATGTGGGGGTGGGGTGGGGAGGTGGAGGGGAATGTGGGGGTGGGGTGGGGAGGTAGAGGAGAATGTGGGGGTGGGGTGGGGAGGTAGAGGAGAATGTGGGGGTAGGGTGGGGAGGTGGAGGGGAATGTGGGGGTGGGGTGGGGAGGTGGAGGGGAATGTGGGGGTGGGGTGGGAGGTAGAGAGGAATGTGGGGGTGGGGTGGGGAGGTAGAGGAGAATGTGGGGGTGGGGAGGGGAGGTGGAGGGGATGTGGGGGTGGGTGGGGGTGGAAGGGAATGTGGGGGTGGGGTGGGGAGGTGGAGGGGAATGTGGGGGTGGGGGGAGAGGTAGCAGGGAATGGGGTGGGGTGGGGAGTGGAGGGGAATGTGGAGGTGGGGGGGGGGGTAGGGATGTGTGGGGGAGGTGGGGCGGTGAGGGGGAATGTGGGGTGGGGTGGGGAGGGAAGGGATGTGGGGGTGGGGTTGGGAGGTAGCGCGGAATGGGGGTGGGGGTGGGGGGTCGCGGCATGGGGGTGGGGAGGGGGGTGGATGGGCTGTGGAGCTGGTGGGGGGTCGCGGGGATGTAGGGGGGGATGGGTGGCGGCGGTGGAGGCTAACTCTAGCTTGCACTCAGTTTAGCAGAAGACCTAAAAGTTGGTCTTGAATTTTAATCTGTAAAACAATAGTATGAAAATATTCTTTTAATTGTATTGCTTCATTTGAAAAATTTCATGGATAGGACTTAGCAAAGTTAATGGAAAATATTTTACCAGAAAGGGAAATAGAAAACCTCTCAAAGAATATTACAAACTCCTAGGAATGCTCAAGGAAAGATCTTCTGTTCTTGTGGCTGCTATCTTGTTTTGTTTGTTCTTTTTATTTTGGAAATTGAGGTCTTGCTATGTGGCCTTTGCTGGTATGTTACTTATTATGGAGTACAGGGTAGTCTTAAATTTGGAGCAACCCTCCTGCCTCAGTCTGTCAAGGACCGAGATTACCACCACCACGCATAGCTATCAGGCATTTTTTGTTCATGATTTAAGAATTATTATCGAGCAGGGCTGTGCAAATTGGGTTCTAGGACTTCTCAGCCACCATCAGCTGCTCTGCAGCCCTTTTGTCTAATCTCATCACGACATAAATAATTCCCTCTCCGCTGGAAGTGGAAGTGTTCGCCATCCCATACTTGTAATTTGAAAGCACTGTTGTGGCTTGTTTTCACTGTCACATCTGGGATAACAACACCCTCAAGGGCACAGAGAAGCTGGCCCCAAAGTAGGTCCTGTGACAAGGAACTAGTCCTAGTCCTGCCTTTTTGCAAGTGGCCAGTTTAACCAGGACTGTACATAACCAGATGAAAAGTGCACCGCGGAGAATCTTCCAGATAAATAAAATCACAAAAGGAGAAAACAAGTTAACCAAGATATGCCACATCATGCCAGGATTAATGCAATTAGCCTTACGTAAATGTTCTGTGGAAAGCGATCCCCTCCCGCCTCACAGTTTGAGATAACGCCCTGCCATCTATCATCACTGGGAAAACCACGGGCTCCCCAGCCCCACTCACACGAGGTAATTATGCCAAGCTAATAAGCAATGTCAAGGAATAAATATAGCCTACAACACTAATTTTGTATATATTTTAAGCCTTGTGCTTGCATGTGCTAGAGCCCTATCCAATAGAAAGCAAACGACATAGAGAAACAAGAAATCCACATAAGTCCATTAATTTTCTACTCTTTGAAGTGATCTATACTTTTATAATTCCTGTGGATTTAAATTATTGTTGTTGTTATTATTATTATGATGATGATGATGATGATGATGATGATGATGATGATGATGATAATGTGGGTTTCATGAGTCAGGTCATCCTCACCTTTGACCCACTAAGCCAGTTCACCAGCCCTATGTGGGTTATTTTCATGATGACAATCTTTTATTAGCACCTTCTTACGTTTCCAAGAATGGTCAACTTCAGGTCCCCTCATCAGACATGAAGGGGGTGTACGGCCAACTTCTCTGACATCCCATTAAAACCAAATCTCTCCTTTTGCTATCTGGGGTCATAGGAATCTTCTGACACGTCTTTTCTTCTGACTTCGCAACTTTTCTCTGATCGGTTGACGCCATCAACTTGTGCATCATTGACAGACCAGGTGTGCCAATTAGTCAAAGTCACAGCTTATAATAGAAAGCATCTTCAGGGGTCTTTCAGGAAGTCAGGCAGCTGGTGCCAGAACTCTGAACTTTCAGGCTGTCTTTCCAGCAGACAGGAGAGTAACATCCAGCATAGTAACTACCAAACATTCACATGGTATTCAGTAGACCTAGGCAGTGTTGAGAATAGAGGCAATATTTCCGTACACAGAGATGATTAACTGTACTATTCATCAAGGCACCAATACTAGAGGAAAATCAGGAAAGCTTATGTGCTTCCTTACATCCGGCACCATCTCTCTTGAAGCCATTCAAACACTAATCAGTGCCGCACCATTCTCCTTTTCATTATGCTCCATGACCTTAAAGATTCTAAAAGTTGAAAATTTTAGCAAAGGCACAACACATAAGAAATGCAGGAAAAGAGGGCTCTGCCTACGTGCCCAGCCCAGTCACGTGGTTATGATTCCAATGTTAGCAGTAAGAGAGGGGGCAGTTATGAGCATGTGAGGCACTGAGTCCAAACCTCAGCCAACCAAGCCGAGACTACGCTTTTTCACCATAAGATATGTTAAAGGTGTCCTTCTGTTGCTTAAGATGAGGTGGGGATTTTGTCTCATGTCTTGTGCCTTTGTCTCCGTGTACAGTGCAGGCCTAGTTTTCCACATGAGTATATGAGAATTTACATTGTTCAAGGTCAACTTTTAAAATTTTGTTCTTTTGGTTTATAAAAGGTGTGTAGCTTGGCTTTCTCATGAGACTAACAGTGGGAGCAGGGCTGGCTCTGACTGGCTCTGCTGCCTGCCTCTGCCTCTGGGACCCGTTTCTCCCACTGCCTGGCCTCTCCTAGCATTAATAGGAAAGGAAGAGCCTAGTTTTACTGCAACTTAACATGCCAGTCGCTGTGCATGGTAGGCTTGTTCTTTTCTGAAGAGAAGTGGATGGGGGCTGGGGAAAGAGGGAAAGCGTGTGTGAGGGGGTGGACTGTGTAGAGAGCAGGAGAGGAAACTGTGGCCCAGATGTAATAAACAAACAAATCATACATATGTACATACATACATTGTTTTTGGCTAATTTATGTAAGATTTTGTCAAGCATAGCTAATTTGTTTAACTTTTATAAAGGCCGGAAATGGCATTCTGTAGAAAACATGGACACTGTAACTAGTTGACCAGGGTCACCTGAACACAACACACTGAAAAGCTAGAGGAACTTCTAAACACTCTCTTCTTTGTAATGGAAAATATCTTCTGTGATAGCAAAAAAGTAGACACTTATTCTTGCTAACTGTTTATCTCTAGGTTTATTATACAAAATTTGCAGTATTTATAATAACATACTTGAAATTATGAAAATAGATAGCCCTGGGCACATTTGAAGCAGTATTACTTTTAAGCAGGAATGAAAGAATGCATATTTAACTGAAAACTTGTATTAGTATTTCAAGTAGCTCCCTATTTATTTTGAAATCAGACCTTTAAAACTAACTGGTGCGGGGGAGGGCAGGCAGCGCAGCGCATTTCTAAGCAATCCTCCAACTGAAATTGAGATGGTTGTTTCGTTTCACCTACACAAGGAGGAAGCACACTGAATCTAAAGGGATGTTAACTCAGTGAGCTGAGCCCCTGCTGAGGCAGCCCATGCTAGCAACCACAGCCAGTCTCTTAACTTCCTGTCATCCTGGGATGCCTTGCAACAACACTATAGGAAGGCTTTAGGGTGTGGCGTGCCATCTGTTCTCTCCCCTTCCCACCCTGACAGCCACTCAACATCCACTCCCTAGGACTCCCCAGACTGCGGTGGACAGTGGCCCATTCTAGTGCGGACATCACTAACTCCAGCTATATTTTCCATCTACGCTGCACCGACAGCCTTCTTGAGGGGGGACCAGACCATCCAGGGGATTTTCTGAGTTGATGATCCAGTTGTATCTTTCCCCAGGCTGGACGACAGCAATGCTGAAACCTAAGCCAGGGTGGCTCCGTCCTGTGGTATCTGACTTGAGCCCATGAATAGCCCGGGTTTCTCTGCCCTGGGATACGCCAGGCATGACATACTCTATTACAAAGCTAATGGCTTCCATTTAGAATTCAGCCATGGCTCATCACTTGCCTCAGAGGAATAGTAGGCAACATAATATGTCAGATCCTGGGAACTATGCATCTCTTGGATGTCCAACCACCCATGAACAGAATGGTCTGAGCTTTTACATTGATAACAAAAATCTTAAAGGGCGTGTTGATGGCAAGAAATCGCCAAATCATCTTAGGAAGTAGCTACATTTCTGTTTACATTCCTCATTTGTACCCCAAAGTAATATTTGAAAATGTGTAACCTTATATTTGCTTTGTTTGTTGACTGTGTGTTTCTTTAAGGGAGCTCGCATGGTGTAAATCAGGACTCAAATTCATTTCCATAGTTGAGGCGGGCCTTGTGCCACACTCCTCTTGGCCTCTACCTCCTGAGCCCAGGAGTAAAGACATAAAAGGGCCATGCCTACAACAAATTCACCTTGCGTTGTTCACATTAATTTACTTGCTTATGAATTTTTAAATACTCGTTTTTATAATTATCAAAAATTTAGTGATAATTTTGTTAGATGTTGAATAGTCTTCATGGTCTGAGACAGAACAAAAGGAAGAAAGAAGGAGAAATCTGACTAGAATTTTCAGTAGATCCCAGGCATGAGTAGGAAGTGTTCACAAGAGCTTTTCATGCACAAGTTTTTCACATCTATTTTCTCCCTATAATAACCAATAACATAAAAGTACTTACAACAGTCACTATGGAAAAAAATTGAGCAGAGACTCAGAAAATATATGAAATTTAAAAAATGTAAAACCTGAACTGTGACTTCAGAGAGCCCTTCTGCTCTAACAGCCACGAAGACTATTTCAGACACAGTTGCCCACAACTGATTTTAAATCCAGACAAACACAAAGGGAAGCATGTGACCGCAGACCCAGGACGAGGACCACATAGAGTGATGCAGCCTCCTGTATGTGAGTCACCGGGGCCTGCTGAACATAGTGGGTTCCCTGAAGGAGCCCAGCACTGTTGCATGAACAACCTGCCATCCGTTACTTACAACAGGCTTACAAGCAGCATTTGTGTGAGCTCGTCACAATGGCTTACCAACAAAGCCACGGATTTCAGAGATGAGAAGCGCCCAGCCACAGTTTCCTTCTTATCTGAGCAGTGTCTTTTAGAAAGGAAATGGCCACATGCTCCATGGAGTATACTCAGTGTGTGATGGCAGTCCTTGGCTTACTCAGGCAGGGAGAGTGCAACGGCCTTGGGAAATAGTGCACAGCAGCACAAACGAACCCACATGCAAACCCCGAGCCGCATTCGGGATTCACCAGCCACTTTCCAGGACCATGGTGCTTTGTTCGTTTGGGTTATAGACTCGTTGGGATAATGGCGTTGGCAGTTCTTGGTTCTGAAGCTGGACTCAGCTGAAATCACACTTGGCGTTATTTGACTTTCTCTCTGACTTTTTTTTTTTTTTTTTTTTTTTTTTTTTTTTTTAGCGAGTCACAGAAAATTTAAGATAGCAGTTTAAACACTTTCAGAAAATAGTGTGTATCTGTCGCTACATGATAGTAAGGTTATGAACCCGGGTTAGAGTTGCTTACTAAAACTGCTTACAAAGTTTAACAAACCAAAGAGTATCTCAAGATGACCCGCAGGTTCACATGCCGGTGAAACTATTATACATAAGTGTGTCCCCAAAAAGGACAACAAGAAGAGTTAAAATGTGGTCCTAGTGACTAGGAATGCCATTGTTTCCTGGAACATATTATTCTGTGTACATTTATATGTGCTGGGATGACTCACAAACACGCCCACATGCTCACATAAAATTTGTTATTTCTTATATACCTTTATTTTCAAGGAATGTGTCCATAAGGTAAGGGGCGTAGGCAAGTTCTCCCAGGAGGATGAGCCACTGTGGCCTCTACTCCCTCAGTGAGAGCCCCGGCATTAGGAGCCTGCTCAATGACTACTTAGTGAAAAGTGGAATAACACACCAATCTCCCTCTGGAGAACATTTTGTGCTTGCAAGGATATGTCTCAAAAGCACTAATTGTACTAGAAAAGTGGTATCTTATAGCTTTCTGAGCTTTTATTTATCAAGAATCACACGTGAGTTTTGTTTTGTTTTTTAAACCACTTAACTGCCTTACTTTTTTCTTAAAGGCAAAATCTCCTGGGAAATACCTACCACATTGCTCTGTGAGAATCAGAACCAGACAAAGGTTTGAAGATGCTAAAGTGCTGCCTAAAAATATCAGCACTTAGGCGATGGGGGGGGGGGTTCTTCCTCCCACCAGAATTTCTGGGTGTCCCCTCCCCGTGTTCATGTCGGCAAACAGGCATGAGTCGCACACAGAATCACTGGGGCACTGCACTCTAATGTGCCCATAAGGGAAGCATAAGACTGTCTGCATATGTTGCTAAGTAGAGGAAAATCTATTACTAACGAGAGAACACTTCCAGTCTGCTAAGCAACGCACACGGTGCCTGAGTGTTTCATGTTTGAGAAATCAGTGTAACGCAGATCCTGCAGCCCAAATCTCTTCACACTGCCGAGTGCTGGCCACGGCCTGGAAGAGATATCAGTACGGCCATGCTGTGGGGCCCAGAAGTTACCTGAGGCCCTGGAGCCAGAGTTCCAGGCATTTGGGACCTGCCTGACTACATATTCAGGAATCTGACCACAGGTCCTCTGTAAGAAGAGTACACACTTTTACCTGAGCCAACTCTGCAGTCCTAACATGTGATTTTTTTTTTTGAAAATTATTTTTTACATTTATTTGAATGGTCCTACTCTTCCTCATATGTTGTGGCCAATGGGGATAAGTAACAAACTTCTCTTCCCCCATGAGCTGCCCCGTTAAACTCTGGAAATATCCATCAAGTAGAATCCGACCTCTGACCTGCCCACCATAGACTTCCACGACTCACCACAGAGCGCACTAGCTCGCCTTCCTGGCTCTTCTCCCGTCCTCCATCCCATCTGGCTTTGAGTGGCTCACACTGTTCCTTCTCCTAGAAATGCATTGATTCTCTTAAGCCCAGATCTTCCCTGCGAACACAGCAGTAGAAACAGCACCTACACACCTATACATGGATGCCCAGTCCCCTGGATCACCTCCCTTAAAGTATTTCCTCTTTCCCCTCCATTCCATCTTTGTGCTAGGGTGTAGTGCTTTCCTCTGCAGACTCTCCCTCAGCCACGTGCTCAGCTTCCCTTCTCTCCCTCCTGTCCTCCATCTGTCTTCTCTGGTGGCTTAATGCATCACTTTTAACCATTTAATTCTCAGTGTCAACACTTTAATAAAGTCAGTAGAGGAAAACAATCGACAGAACAGCACGCTTCACCTCCTCCCAGGGAAAGAACACAGCTGGTGAAAGTGGTTGCACTTTCACCAAACTCAAGAGCCCCCTTCTCCTGGAAGTTGGGGGGGGGGGTCACCCTGAGGCCTTTCACCCTGCACTGCACCAGTTGAGCCTCCAGCCACGCTGTTCCTGGAGTTCTGACTGCAGGCACTAGCTATGTGCTTTTCTCTCTTTTGTAGTAGCACTTAACAGAGCCATCCCTCTAGCCTGCAATGTCCCCAAAGCAAACCCGTGGCTTCCTTGGGGGAAGGAAGGCACACAGGCTTCCTGAGGCTCTAGCCTGGGAAGGTCACATACAGAGATCATAACTAACACACAGCGAACTCCTCTGCACACACTCATGAGGCTGAAGCCTGGGGGCCAGATGAAAACCCAGGATACACAGGAGACCACAGAGTACTAAAGAGAAACGGCCTTTCCTGCCTCAAATGTCAGGAAGAAAACTGAGGGCAAGGAGGGAGCAAGAGGCAGTAAGCCTGTTGGCTAAGGGTGTCATACTCTGGCCCCTTCCCGGCTGCTGAAGAGAAAGAAGGCAGGTTCTGAAGACTGCAAAACAGGCTGAAGAGGAAGCAGGCAAAGTGGCATGGCTGGCGTTAATTGGGCAGGGATGGCCAGAGACTTCCGTAAACAGACCAGAGTCTACCTTAGCATTGTCAGCTACACAGCAACAGCCACAAAATAACAGTAGTTAAAAGGCCAAGAAATGAGGGATGGGGGAGAAAGTCTATAGGTTTTCATAAAAGGCTCAACTCAAATATCATTTTTTATGTTAAACCTTTTTATTTTTTCAGAAAGAAATTGGCATTATTGGTACCCTGGCTGTGGCAGTGTGCTCGTCCTCAGTCGGCCTGTTCCTTCCCCAGCACACTGTTCTGTAGACGTTTGGTCCCTGCCACGGATGCACCCTGAGGCCCTATGTTACCTGCTCACTGAAAGTGTTATGACCAAAAGAAGGTCATGGAGTGAACAGGATCAGTGACATTCTTTGGGTTTTATATGCAGAAAATATCATTAGATATCTATTCACAATGTTGAAAACATCTTTCTCCTACCGTGTTATAGCTTCATCTTGCTCCTTTCTCTAAGAAATTCAAAACTGCATCATTAATCACATTGAAATACTAAAGCAACTGTTGCTATGGCACTTCATCCAAGCAAAGAAAGATTTGTTTCAGAGAAAAAAACAACCCCTAAGTATACATTTTTCAAACAAACAAAAGCACAACAATTTGAGCCATTACAGTTATACAACAACGATTTGCCACCAGTTGTTTGTGGGCAGAGCTTTCATCTTTCAAAAGTTACCTTGTACAACCAGGGACCTAGGCCAAACCAACTGTCAGGAAAAAGCAGTGTACAGGCCAGAGAGATGCTCAGCAGCTAAGAGCACTGGTGGATTTGGCAGAGGACTCAGGTTTGGCTCCTATCACCTACGTGGCAGCTCACAACCACCTGTAACTCCAGGGGATCCTGTACCCTCTTCTGGCCTCCCTGCGTACTGTAGTCACATGGTACATAGGCACACATATAAGACAAAACACTCATACACATAAATAATATATAAATCTTTTTAAAACTGGAAGTGTAATGTACTGTTTTCCTAAATGCCTTTGTACTGAGCCAATGGTTGGGGTTGAGGCTGCAGAGAACTCCGGCATGGCTACCTTGGAACACAAACAGTTTTTGTCAGCAAGACACTTTCATATGAGCTGCCAGTGACACAACCCAGCCACAGAAAAGACAAGAAGAAACTCCCTGACAAGAGCTGTTGCCTGGGAGTGGAGCCTGACAGCTGCTGAGGAGAAGCCAGAGTCAGACACTTTGTCAATTCTCTGGAAACAAATACGGAAGAAAGAGAACGCAGGAGCCATGAAGAACTTCAGTGAGTTCCACAGTCTGTGTGTGTGCACACCAGTTTGCAGGTTTATATGTGTATGCATATGCATATATTTGCATGTAGGACGCAAATGTGTGTGCTGGTGTATGTGTACATGTGTGTAAAAGCAGGAGACAGCCTTACATGCCCACTTTTTTCATTAACTAAATGAATTCTTTGACAACTTCATTCAGCCGTTTCTTATCTCTGTCCCACCCCCACCAGCGTCCTCTGCGTCTCTACTATTGCTTTTCTCACATCCGTGTCACTTTGCTCTGCATTGTGACCCACTCAGTCAGTCATAGTCGTCTCTGTGAACAGGATTGTGGAGCTGTTTCTTGAAGCCCGGTGCACTGTTTGTTGGCTTGCTTCGGTTTTGCTGTTGTTTTGAGACAGAGACTCTCACTTTTCTGAAGCTCACCACATAGTCCATGTTGGTTAGCCAGAAAGGCCTAGGGGGGATCCTGTCTCTGCCTCTATACAGCTGTGATACATAAATGCACTGCCACACATTGCAGGATTTGCAGGTGGAATTCTGGTTTCCATACCTGCAGACACTGCATTGTACCAACTGAACCATGTCAACAGCCATTGTACATCATTATGATGCCTGCGCGTGCTCTGCCCAGAAAGACTTGAGGCGAGCCTTTGCTCACCAGAGTTCTCATTGGCGAGATGAGGAAGTGGCACCGACTCACTCTTCTACAGGCTGTCTGACTGTGCTCAGTGGTGTTAACCCTTCCAAGGCAAAAAGGAAAAGAATAACAATGGGGCTACTCTAAACAAGTGGAGACAAAAACTTCCTCTCTCTCTCTCTCTCTCTCTCTCTCTCTCTCTCTCTCTCTCTCTCTCTCTCTCTCAACTTATACAGAAGTGAACTTAAAACCAACCCATAATTTGAAACATAGAAAATGCTAGAAGAAAAAAAAACCTGAGGAAATACTGAACTTATATGAATGGACAATGGTTTTCTGAACAGGATTCTAACCAGGCAGGAAATCAGATCAAAATCTGGTGGATGGGAATGCATCAAATTAATTTTTTTCTACACAATAAAGGAAATAATGTGCAGAGTGAAATGATGTCCACACAGAGGGAGAGAGATTGTTAAATATTCATGCAAGAAGGGATTACCTAGGATTCATTAAAAACGAAAAATTTAAACAAAACAATCCAGTAAGTGTAGGTATAACAAATGCTAATAGACATTTTTCCAATAAAGACACAAAGACCAGTGAACACAGGGAAAATGTTCAACATCCTTGGCTGTTAGAGAAATGCAAATCAGAAGTGCAATGATGGCCTATCTAGCCAGTCAGACCAAGGACCACCAAGATGTCTCACCTAAGGCCCTGTCATCCTTGTCATGGTGGGCATCCTGCAGACAACGGCTGTGCTGCCCAGTTACAGACAAAGGAAACATGGTTCTACAGCTCCCTAGAGCTTGGTTCTCGCATGTTCCTAGATCCTACTTCCTGTGTTTTGCCCAGTTTTCTAAACATGATTACTTCCCAAGCCTTCTGTGTGTACTGTGGTTGGCCATCATCATCCTGTCTGTATCTAAGGGCCTTGACATCCACCTCCATAACTTCCTGTGCTATCTACATGTTTTCTCCTCGTTATCCATCCTTTCTGATCGCCGCCTGCTCTGCCTTCACTCTGCATCCTAGACTTTGGAGAATTCCTGGCTCTTCAGCACTTGTGTTACTAGCTCATTTGTCTCTTACGCCCATCTCATGTCCTAACTCAAACAACCACATTGGCTCAATGAGATCCTCACTGCAGCTTCCGACCATTGAATTTATAGCAAATGCAACCCTGATCTGACCTAGATGAATGAGAAGTTGCCATTCCATTCTAAGAATTTAAGAAAATGACATTTAGGACATTTAGGGGGTGGAAACGGGTTTCTTATGTTATACAACAGGGTTAAGCGAGCAAAGGCAGCATGTGGCACTGAGCTCCACACTACCTGAGTCCAGCACAGGACCTGCCCAGGAGAAGTCAGTGCTCATCCCATTCACAAAGCCAGGCCTCTCTCCTATAAATTTACATTTCAAATTGTATTCCAAGTGGCTGTGGCCTCCCTCTTACACACTCAGTGGTGTGCACAATGGAGTTGGCACCTTATTAAATGTGTATGATGATTCCATCTCACCTTAGAGAGTCAAGAGGAAAAGACCTGGAAGCAGGAAGTAAGGGGTGTGGTTTTACCAGGCTTAGAAAACAAATGCATGGGGAAGAGAGGTGCTAGGAAAATATAGTGTCACCTGTCAAGGCTCTAGCAAGCTTAGGACAGCTGCCAGCCTGTATCCAGACATGGTCCTTTTCCTACAGTTTATATGGTGTGGTGGTTTGAGTGAGAATGGCCCCACAGACCCATATGTTTGAATTCTTAGTTCCCAGGTGGGGAAACTGTTTGGGAAGAATTGGGAGGTGTGACCTTGTTGGAGGAGGTGTGTCCTTGTTGGAGGGTGTGTGTCGTTGTTGGAGGGGGTGTGTCGTTGTTGGAGGAGGTGTGTCCTTGTTGGAGGGGGTGTGTCCTTGTTACAGGAGGTGTGTCCTTGTTGGAGGGGGTGTGACCTTGTTGGAGGAGGTGTGTCCTTGTTGGAGGGGGTGTGTCCTTGTTGGAGGGGGTGTGTCCTTGTTGGAGGAGGTGTGTCCTTGTTGGAGGGGGTGTGTCCTTGTTGGAGGGGGTGTGACCTTGTTGGAGGAGGTGTGTCCTGTTGGAGGAGGTGTGTCCTTGTTGGAGGAGGTGCTGGGAACAGAATCCAGGTCCTCTGCAAGAACAGCCATTGCTGTCACCTCTCCAACCACTAAACTCAATTCTAAGAGAACACAAAGAAGTGTAAGTCACTAAGCAACAGAAATGGGAACAAGATGTTTCTGGAAAAGGTTAGTGGGTAGGGAGATGGTACAGCTGGGTAGGGAGATGGCACAGCTGGGTAGGGAGATGGCACAGCTGGGTAGGGAGATGGCGCAGGTGGGTAGGGAGATGGTGTAGGTGGGTAGGGAGATGGTGCATCTGGGTAGGGAGATGGCACAGCTGGGTAGGGAGATGGCGCAGGTGGGTAGGGAGATGGCACAGCTGGGTAGGGAGATGGCACAGCTGGGTAGGGAGATGGCACAGGTGGGTAGGGAGATGGCACAGCTGGGTAGGGGGATGGCACAGCTGGGTAGGGAGATGGCACAGCTGGGTAGGGAGATGGTGCAGGTGGGTAGGGAGATGGCACAGCTGGGGAGGGAGATGGCGCAGCTGGGTAGGGAGATGGTACAGCTGGGTAGGGAGATGGCACAGCTGGGTAGGGAGATGGTGCATCTGGGTAGGGAGATGGCGCAGGTGGGTAGGGAGATGGCACAGCTGGGTAGGGAGATGGCACAGCTGGGTAGGGAGATGGCACAGCTGGGTAGGGAGATGGCGCAGCTGGGTAGGGAGATGGCACAGCTGGGGAGGGAGTTGGCACAGCTGGGGAGGGAGTTGGCACAGCTGGGGAGGGAGTTGGTACAGCTGGGGTAGGGAGATGGTACAGCTGGGTAGGGAGATGGTACAGCTGGGTAGGGAGATGGCGCAGCTTGGTAGGGAGATGGCACAGCTGGGTAGGGAGATGGCACAGCTGGGGAGGGAGTTGGCACAGCTGGGGAGGGAGTTGGCACAGCTGGGGAGGGAGTTGGCATAGCAAGAAGAGGTTACTATGCAAGAATGAGGACATCAGTGTGGGTCCTGAGTTCAGAAAACCGTGTGTGTAAGCTCACTGCTGCTGTGCTGGTGAGACAGAGCCCTGGAGACTCCCAGAAGCTCCAGGCAGCTAGTGTGTGGGGCACGGTGGGGCACGAGAGGGTCCTGTCTTAAACTGGAAGGCAAAGATTGACCTGCAAGCTTTCACCTGATATCAACATGCTTGACATAGCATTCAAGCATGTGCATGCGCGCACACGCGCGCACACACACACACTAAACTTTAAATAGTTATCTATCTATCCGACTGTCTGTCATCTGTCTGTGTATCATCTATCTAATCTACGTATTTATTGTGTGCAAGTGCATATGTGCCATGATACACAGGTATTTTTAGTCTTTTAAATAATGTTACACCATTGACTTTTGAGAAAAAATATGTATTTTTTTAATTTTATGTGTATGAGTAGGTTTTTTTTTTTTTCCTGAATGCCTAGTGTCCTCAGAGGTCAGAAGGCGGCCCTGGATCCTCTTGACCTGGGATTGAGACGGTAGTGACCCACCAGGTAGGTGCTGGAAGCTGAACTGCAGTCACGTATGAGAGCAGCCAGTCCTCGTCCTCACTGAGCCGCCTCTGTACCTCCACTGTTTACTGTTAATGTCCCATTACTCCCCCCAGAACATCCTCAGCCTGTGGTTACACCCCCAAACAGCTGTGGTGAAAACATGAAGAGTGCAAATCAACAAAAGTAAAAAGTAAACAGTCATGCACATGCCTTGCGGAGCCTCAGACTGGGAGCCTAGAACTGTGTGTATCTGAGTTTAAAGGGCAGCCTCTCCTTTGTTTTGTAAACTTTTATATATATATATCTGTGACAGTGCACTCTGAAAATGCCTGAAGATTAAAATGGCCTCTTTTTAGTGGAATCACTAAATCTTCGGTTTCTCAATAATCAGACCATAAATAATTATGGAAATCACAGAGCTGATCTTATTCAGGCATGTCAAGATGAAAAATAGCCCTGACCAGATTATAGTTAAGCCGTGGCAGCCCTTCACTTAGCACTTGCATGAGTTCTCTCTTCCCTTCTAAGGGACTCAAAGACTAAAAGGCTTCCTGCATGTGAGGGGCTACCTGTCTGCTCAACATGAGGTTGGTGGTGGGTGGGAGGTGAGAAGAGAGAGAAAACACGAGCAAGAAATTCAGTATCTCAGTTGCTCAACAACAAGAACAAGAACTAACTGACCCACTGGTTAATCTAAACGTTTATCTGCTGCTACTTTCTGCTGGATGAGGAGGGATGTGTTTGTAATCTCAGTGCACTATGGTAAGATAGAAGACAAAGACTGGGGCTCCCAGAAGCTCCAGGCAGCTCGCATGAGGCCCATTGTTACCATTATTATTAACAGACAGGTGATGTGAGATGTGAGCTGGAACCTGCCTTCGCCCAATGCTGTGCCCTATGTTGTTCCATGTTACACACACACGCGTGTGCGCGCACACACACACACCACGCGCACACACGCACACACACACACACACACATACAGACACACACACACAGAGACACACACACACCTGCCCCTCAGCAAACCCTTGATCCCTCTCCACACTGCTGACATCTGACGACTTCTCATTGCATGGTTCTTTTATAAGGCCACAGCGTTCTCACTTCTCCACGCTCAGTCCTCCTGTAAGAACTGTGCTGTTAGACACTGGTGCCTTCGCAGCTAGGAAGAGTGGCGGCTCTGACAACTGACTGCACTTTTCTCCTGGCACTGCTTCAACTCCTCCCTCCCTTTGGCTGTCTCTTGTGACGTTTTTAGGAGAGGAGAGGTCTCCCTACAGGCACACTGCCCTGGGTCCAGTCCCACCCACTCCCCACCAAGCCTCAGCTGCTGGCCTCCTTCTCTGTGCCTGTCTTAAGATGGACCCAGAGAGGAATTCCCTAAATACAAACGCCCACAAGGTGAGTGGGCTGCCAACTGACAGAACCCAATGAGACTGCTTTGCCCATGGCACAGAACATCCCACGCCTGGGCCTCGGAGGGCTGGTGTCTACTTAGGTGTTCTGAACTGTGTACTGGTAAGCCTGAAGTGAGCCATGTTTATGGGAAGCCCTCGTGTCACGCGTCTATCTCAAGAAGTGAAATACTTCAAGATTTGAGGTCTGAATGGTTGCTGTCAACCAGCTGTTTAGGTAATTTTTTCCCCATTTTTTTGCTTTCCCTTTACATTTTCATCTGTAAGCACCCCCAAGTGTGTTTTGAACTCTTAGCATCCCTTTTGTCTCAACTTCCCAAGTGCTAGGATTGCAGGGGGGCAGCGCCGCAGTGGCTATATAGGTCATACTCCCTCCCAAGAACATTACCAACAAGGTGAGGGGCCCCAAAAGCTTACTTCCTGTTTCATTGTTTTTTTTTTTTAAATATTGACTCCAAATGAGCTATGTCAAATATCTGAATAAGATAAAGGGACCAATGGCGCATGACGCCAGGGCTGGGGGGGAAGACCGTCCCAGGTGTCTCTCCTGTTCTCACAGTGGTTTGGGGATCATTATAGGAACCTCGTGACTTCGGGGAGTAAAAGCTGAGAACGCACCATTTTATATAACGTCCGTGTTCCGCGAGCCTCTGCTATATCTTTATCCTAACGCTGTTGTAAAGACAGGCAGCTGGGACAGGACCATCATGGGGGCAAGCCAGGTGGATGAGCTCAGTGGAAGGAGTGTAGAACATGCTGTCCTTGTGCCCACAGGCCAGGCTGGGATGTGACAAGCAGGCCTGTCACCCTGTTTGGCTTGGGGATAAGAGCAGCCAAGAAGCTGCTACAAATGCCCCTGTCCTCCTGTCCTCCACTGTCCCCAAAGCCTCCGCTATTTATAGAAGGCTTGAGAACAGCAAAGGGAGTGATTAAGTGAGAAAATGGCCTAATTGTGAACCCCTCTCCTGCCACAGCGGGCCTCCCTGACCACTCCTCGCAGTGCTTACACTATCCGGGACTCTGGGAAACCACCCTGGGGCCACAGAGAACCCACAGGCCTCTGGCTACTCACTACATGTGTAGGAGAGCATTGATGATGCTGGAGAAATGCTGGAGGTGACAATCTCAGATTATCTTGCTACCTCTGTAAATGCTCAACACAAACTTGAGCGTGAAGACTTAGTGTCAGCCGCATCACGGGAGCCCATGCCACCTCCTCTGGTGTACACATGCCTCTTATTTCCTCTTCTATGAAGGAGACAAAGTGTTACTGGCTCAAGACAAGCCCAGGATGCACTGTAAGAGGCCACACAACAGCCAGCACTCAGCCAGCGGACGACTCTCAGCCTTGCTCTGAGCTTGTTAAAACGCCACACAGCCGCTTGTGCCTCGCCCCAGACCACTTCATATAGTGACCCCTGTCAGGCGTGGGCTTTCTGCAGGGACTCTAACGTGCCGATGTCATCAGCACTCAGCAGATTTCAGCAACCAATACTCCTGTTCCGTTCATGTTTTCCAATGGGTCACCTTTGTGTGCACAGTAATTTGGGCAGGCACAGCCAATGACACCCAATGACATAAGAAAGCACAGCTCGATCCCATTTGGCTATCACTCAGCTGGAGGACACTTGAAAACCACAAGGGGGACTTTGTGCCACATGCATTTCAGCATTTGACTTCTCTAAACTGGCACATTAGAGACAAAAAAAACTTGGAAGTTGTCCGTTCTAGCATGTTGTCACATTCCTTCAAATACAGCTACTTAATATTAGCATTCTGTCCTCAATTGGGGAACATAAAATAAGTCCCAAAAGGTATAAGAACATACCCAGAAGGCATTGGGCCAGAAAAGCGCTCTCTGCCTACCCTTCCATCCACCCCATTTCTAAACATGTTTTAAAAATTGAATACTGGGAGGCAGAGGCCGGTGGATCTGTGAGTTGGAGGCCAGCCTGGTCTACAAAGCTAGTCCAGGACAGCCAAGGCTACACAGAGAAACCCTGATTCAAAAAACAAAACAGTAACAATAAAACACCCGCCCCCCAAAACAAAAAAAGAATACTGTAAGCAGACTGTTGGGATGGTGGGAGGAGCCTTTTACTTGGCAAGGTAATGGGGGGGGGGGTAGGTATATATCTCTACTTGGTACAAATTCCATTATCAAAATAACCCATATGCTCATCTTTGAACAGCTGGTACGTCACAGTGCTGCAAGTCCTCCAAGGCTCTGTACTCCCTTGCTGCCCAGCCAAAACCCTTATCCTTTTGCTGTGTGGGGCTTCATGTCCCCGTAACCAATGTGAGTCTGGGAACATTCACACACTGGTCACTGCTGCGCGTGACTCTTGTTCAAAACATAGCAGTCCTTTAGAGCACAGATGTCTGTGTTAATGTTCATTTCCGCAGTAAAGGTCAGCTGGGGACAAGGGAACAGCAGGGTGCGGGAACGCATGGGGTTGAACCGCCCTGCGGCTTCTCGAGCCTGAGCTCTGTTCCTGGCTCACGGCATTTCGGTACTGAGTAATTGAGATATGGTTCTCATCTCAAGCAAACGCAACAAACAATCCCATAATAAGCAGACGCTCAGGATAGTGAGACTCCTTTAGTTGCAATGCATTAAAATATATCATTTCATGTAGTTGAATTTCTTATTTACCAAAGAGGAGGGATTTGAGGAACAGACTATGTGTTGAGGTGCACATTGTTGTGGTGAGAGATGCAAAACAGGCTGAGAAAGAAAGTGAGGTGGGAAAGGGATCGGGGGTAATGAGTGGGAAGTTGGGGAACCCATTGGAAGTGATGGTGGTTGAACCATGATCTTCATGAAAGGGTGCTTCAGTGTCTGGGGGACACTATTCCAAAATAGACTTTATTATGGGGCTCGTGTGTAGTAGAGACAGCAGAGGACCCATGGGATGAGGAGTAGATAGTGAGGCAGGTGAGGCAAGGTGAGGACGCAGACAAGACGCCAGTTAAACTGTAACAGGGCCACAGCCTTACAGTTTTCAATTTTATAATGTTTTTTGAGCCCACTGTTTACAAAATACACTTTCAGATTTTAATGATGAAAAATGGGGCCAAGCACATTGGTTTCATGGGAGTCCATGTGGGATGAAGCCTAGCCTGGGGCAACTGGGGAGAAAGGTCAGGGTTGACAGGATGCCTAGTTAACAAGGAATAAGGAGAGAAGAAATGTGAGGTGAGCAGGAAGTATCTCAAGGTCATGAAGGTCTATTATCCTAATGTTTTTTTAATGTATTATAATGTTGGCCCACAGTGCATACACCTCCCCAACTCTTCCCCGCCAAGTCCATCTGGTGAGGGAGGTTTCTCATTCTTTTTTTTTTTTTTAATTTTTTATTAATTTATTCTTGTTACATCTCAATAGTTATCCCATCCCATTCCTCCCTCCCTCCCATTTTCCCCTTACTCCCCTCCCCTCCCCTATGACTGTGACTGAGGGGGACCTCCCCCCCCCCCCCCGTATATGCTCATAGGGTATCGAGTCTCTTCTTGGTAACCTGCTATCCTTCCTCTGGGGTTTGTCATTCTTGTGTCTCTCTCTGCCCTCCACCTTAGCTGGTTCAACCTACAGTCCTGCAAATCTCCCCCGTTGCCCTAAGAGGTTTGGCTATTTAGCATGAAGCACCATGTTGGCCATATGAAACTTCAAAAATTGTGGGTGTGGTAGTGACAACCATTTGATCGTTATTTATGGAGAGTAAGAAATGCCACAAGATAACGAAAGAAAATGCAGCAAAACCACCACCCTCCTCCCTCCGCCCTCAGTCCCAGCCCTCCTCATGTCTCTGCTAGCCTGAGTGGCTTTTGATCACTCAAGTTCCTTACTCCTTGGGATTATGTGTACAGATAACCACAGCTTGGGTGCTTCTGGGTTTGAGTATGCAGCTTGTGCTTTTTCTACCCCGTCTTTTTGATCCACTTTTTTATTCCATATTATCCACACGTTGTTGAGTATTTGGGGTAATTATAAAACAGAAACTGAGCACTACGTCACTTATGCTTTCCTTTCCACACTAAATAGGGAGACGAGGTTCAATTCACCATTATTTAAAATGTTCCACCAAGTCATCCACAAGCTATATATTGTGGCTGCAGAAAGTGGGTCACAAAATGAGGTGAGAAAGCTAATTTTATGTTCTTGTTGAGTTGCTGTGGTAAGTTTAGCTACTTTTAAAGATGAATCAGTCTCTCTAATAGCACAGATAGGCGTCTCATGGAGATATTTTGGATTTCGTAAAATCCTAGTACATAAAATACCTAGGTAACTATGTCCCATGCAAGCTTGGGTTAAACTTATATACACAAACAAGCACATCTGTTGTTTGTCTAGAGACAAAATTAAGTGGGATACCCAAGGTCTTCTTTTCTAAATCCTGACACCTGAGGGGATTAAACTGAAGCAAAGTGAAATGTTACACAATTAAAGACACACGTCAAGAGCTCCAGGACCACCAGGGACCACTACAAGCCGATAGGCCCCATCGCTGGGGAGGTGTTGGAGAGGCAACCCGAGGAACACCCATCTGAGTCCTTACAGAAGAAACTCAACACAGGAGAAATTCCAATTCCAAAACAAAAGCAAGCTGTGGTGTGAAATATACACAGAACAGCAGTAACCCCGCCATACCTAACACTATGACACCATTGATGGACAATATGGCAGGAGAATAGCCTGGGCCTATTTCCCTGTGGCTGCTGAACATCGTGGCTGCACTCTCATGTCAGTCCCATGTAAGACTAACGACACAGCCACTGTTATAATGTGCATTTTATGGCTGTGGAAAATGAGGCTTGAATTACCTCTTTAGACTTCCACCCTCATCTCCCCCACCCTCCAGGTTCTGAGGATGTTTAGGTGGCTCTGCACCTTAAAGTCTGGGAAAACAATCCTACCCTCCTTATCCTGAGCCATCTTACTCCAAGGAGAACAGAGAAGAGTTTGCGCCTTTAAGGGGACCTAAGGTAGACTTAGTCCTTATGTTTGTCATCAGTAAGTTTAAAGGACTCTGTATGTCTCTTAAATTATATCAGTGTTATCACAGAAATACCAGCTCTGGGGAAATGCAGAGTTGTCTTGAGAATTCAGCTCCCTAGGACCTTCTCAGCAAAGCTGTGTCTACTTGTTTTCAGAGCTTCACAGGGAAAGTGAAAACACTGAGGCTTGTCATCTCTAAGGTGGCTGTTTAATAAAATGAAAGTATAATGCTTTTCTTTTCCTCCACAGGAAAGCTGTTTTTTTTTTTTTTTTTTTTTTTTTTTTTTCCAGTGAGTAAACCTTGGGCCAAGGCCCAAGGTACCAAGTGGCTCATGTACTTCCTTAAGCCTGTGGAGGCCAGGCGTGCTGAAGTTGAAGACCTGTGACCAGAAAAATGTTAGCCATCGGAGGAATCTGCTCAGATCATCCAGGGGTGGAAGCCAGAGGGCTACAGAGGCATGGCTGCTGCCTCTGCTGACTTAATGACATTTACTAAGGGAAATGTCACCTGAGGGAGGCAGAGAGGCTTGATATGGAAGTCTTTGTGGGCATGATGGTGACGAGGTGAAACAGGAAGGCACTTTTAGATGTGGTAGAAGGACATGGTGACACAGAACAAAAGGGCCACTCTGAAGGGTTCATTCTGCCCTGTCAATGGACTGGACAGGAAGCTTGATCAGCAAGCTTCCCTGGGGACACTCTCTCTGTAGTTCTCCTGACAGCTTCCAGAGAGAAGTCACCCTGCCAAGATGCAAAGTGAGGGCTCTGCAGCTGCTCCTGGGGTGAGCACTTCCTTGCTCCTTTCATTCTGGCTTTTGTCCTTGGGTAACCTCCCTATCCTTGCTGCCTTGCTGTCCTCTTTCCTGTCTCTCTTGCCCTTCTGCCTGAATTTCATGATGAAACAGCTTGTAACTGATACGGTGTAACCTTAATGTTGGGCTTTTCTTTCATTTAAAGAATAAAATAATATTAAAAAAACCAAAAAAAAAAAAAAAAAAAAAAAAGATAATTCATCAGATGATGATTCACACTGCACTTGAATCTTTGTAGTCTTTTATGAGAAATGAAACCCAAATACTATGGAGCTATATTTAAACTTGAAAGAAATCTACCCTTTTTCTAGGGCCTTTGCAAACACAAAAATTTGGGTGATGATTACTCACAACTCTCCCAAATAACAGTCCTAAAAACTTGGATTTTTAAAAGGATTAAGTATCAAAGAATCATGGAAGGTATTTTAAAAGTTATTTATTATTATTATTATCATCATCATCATAAATTATTATTATTATTATTATTATTATTATTATTATTATTATACATTTGTGTCTGTGAGTGGGTGCGTGTGTACCAGTGCATGTGCCCGCAGAGTCCAGAAGAGGGTGATAGAAACCCTAGAGCTGGAGTTAGAGGTGGTTGTGAGTCACCCGATGTGAGTATGGAAACCAAACTAGTGCTCGCAATGGCCAAGCTATCCCTCGGGCCCTGAGATGGGTTATGTTGTAACTTGGATTTATTTGAGGATATCCAAATTCTCCATGCAGATTATTGTTCAAGGAAAAATGCCTTTTCTAAAGAGCAACCGTGTTATTGATGTGTGGGTGTAAATTACAGCATGCAGAAACATTCAGCTTTTACCTTGTACTTGTTATGTTTTAAATTTGCTTCTATTTCCTTGATGAAGGCATCCTCAAAGCCATTGGTGCACAAAGACGGCGTGTATGTTATCAGTGACGATCAGGCAGTGGCTTCTGCAGACACAGACACACCCTAACTTGTACCTTGTAGGTGTATTATTATCTTACATCAGCACTTAGGTGATGAAAAGGAAAATTAACGTAAAGCAAAGTTTAAAAGATCAGCTGGCCACATCTTAATTGCCTGGTCTTATAAAATATAAACTGACAGCACTCCTTGTTATCTTTAAAAAGTACTGGCTCCTATACTTTCTTCATGGAGAATAAAGAGAGTTAAAAGAGCTATTTCAAAATAACTGGACCTAGATTTCCATGCAGGCCTGCTATGGGCAGAGATCTGTAGAGTGCGTACTTGCATTATACCTCCTGGGTTAATGAATTCAGAGCCTCAGGTGAGTCTCCAAATGGGGATGGGGCAGAGAGTGTCCTTAAGAGTGTACTCAAGATCAATGTGTGATTATATATTATACTTAATGTTCAGTTTGAAGATTCAAGAGCATCCAAGTTTACAGGGTTTGACTTCCCTAGGGAGGAGGATGGGTGGGAGAGGGAGGGGGAAGGAGGGTGAGAGGGGAGGGAGGGAGGGAGGGGAGGGGAAGGGGAGGAGGGGAGGGGAGGAGGAGGGAGGGAGGGACAGGAAAGGCATGGAAGATGGGTGTGGGTGTGCCCTGGCTGAACTGAAGATTCGGATGCTGAAACTGAGAAGAAGAGACAAGAATGAGAAGTATTAATTTAATTGTTCAGGAAGGAAGTTCCCTTGTGAATAAAAGTCAAAATATTTCTCCTTCACTCCTTCCTGCCATGACAGGAATCTTTCTAGCCAATAATTCCTTACTCTTTACAGGTTGAGTTTTGTGTCACAAAATTCCCATATTGAGGCGCCAATGGATGTGAAGTAATTTTTCCAGTGCAAACAGTTAATTTAGAATGAGGTCTCGGGGAGTAGGCGAGCCCCTCCCCAATTGGACTCAGATGGGCAGCCAGCAAAAGGATGAAGAGAAGATGGACTCAGATCCACACGCTAAGAAACAGCAGTGGCTGCTGGGAAACGACCAGCTGCTGGGAGAGAAAGAGAGCAGACCCTCAGCCTCAGAAAAGCCCGCCCCCAGCGGTGAAGGCCTTGAACCTTCAGCCTCTGAACCGGAAAAAACACATTTCTGTTGTTTTTGCCACTCAGTTTGTGGAACTTCGTGATGCAGGAAGTGAAGAAAGCCTCCTAGATGCACTGCACATCTGATCATCTGTCTGCACTGAGTCGTGGTGTCAAGGTGTGACCTCCACACCCTTCACAGTTGGAAAAATCAAAGGCTGAAAGAGGTCACACATCTCACCTAAGCAAAGTCAAAGCAGTGCCAGCTTAGCGACAGAATATTGAAACCACCAGGCCTCTGAACTCCACTTACCCAGTGCTGTGCAACTTACAACTGAATGGTGCCACAAGCACAGCGCTCCATTTGCTGGTGCTGTGCTATTTCACTAATGTACTAGTGTGAAAATTACAAGAGGTCACAAGAATGAATAAATAGGCAAAAAGAACTTAAACAAAATTCCACAAAAGTTAAGAATGGCACAGGGTCATAAGAATAAAATAAATACACAGAAAGGAGCTCAAATAGTATTTAGTGGAGATGTGTGCTTCTTAAAATGTTTAAATTAAGTTATGTGATGACGTCATTAAACAGCTGTAGTCCGTCCCATCACACATCCACCATCTCTCTCTTCACATCCAAGATCACTGTTGTCATCCAGTCAATGTTTCCTCAAGCCAGGGAATAAACCAATGAAGTCAGAAAATAGTTTACGGTTCTCAAAATGATTTATACAGGAGGAAAGAAGTATGGAGATTTGAGGTTATTTTACTTTGCTTAAAATAATTTGTATTATGGTTTCAAACATAAAAAGTTAAAAAAAAAATATTACTTCATACCTCTTTGACTTAGACTCCAACAAGAACAGGTTCCAATCAATGCAATGCTTTGTTACCCCCATGTAGCCAAAATCTGAATGAAACCTCTAGATTTATTACATAGAAAATGCAAGGGTAAGTTTTTTCCAAGTATTAGCATCATGTGATAAACTGAACAGAGAAAAGTAGACTATTGGATACTGTATTTAGATATAAATACTCAATGTAGTCAAACAATTTTTTTATAATTTTTTTCTTGAGAAATCAAATCTAAATTGATTTTGCAGTATGCCAATCTGGCCTAGTTTGAAGCAATCTAAAAATTACTTGGATTTTGACTATTTGTGGATTAAAGTGTTAGACTCATTGCTAAAGAATTCTAGACTGTGTGATTCCTAATAGCTACTTCTAGGGTCTTAACGGAATCAAATACAAATCCATGCCAAAAGCTGAACTACCTCATGTTGTCACAATCCTTGAGAAAGAACTATACCCTGGTGTATTTAAAGCCACTTTCTAATTCAACCGTGTCTCCTGGGCTGTGCCACACAGTGTCGACTGGCCATGGGCGTAAGGCTAGACGTTTGCCCGCTCACATGTGCCTCTATAACCAGAGCAGCAGTGGCAATTCTGAGAGGGACTCAGAGAAACTGAGTTTTTGGAAAGAATTGGATATTCCTAGAGTAAACAAAATGGGAGGACCATTTTCAGTGACAGCTGCACGGAGCCTACATTGTGTTTGCAGGAGCTTGGTCCTTTCCTGTCTTGCTAACCGTGGGGTTAGGGGTGATTAGGGACACCTGTGCTCAGTCTGATGGTGAGCACTGTGCCACATCATCACACTGCTGACACCGGAGGGACTCAGTTTGCCATAAATATACACATGGGACCGAAAGGATCCCAATGACAGAAATACTGAGGTGCGACCTGGATTCAAAAGATGCGGTTTCTTACTAAGTGTCTGGCAGAGGAGCCTGAAGTGGCAGAGTCCATGTAGAAACCCTGACTTCATTATTTTTTAGAGTGTGTGTGTGTGTGTGTGTGTGTGTGTGTGTGTGTGTGTGTGTGTGTGCGCGCAGACGCACATGATGAAAACTAAATGGCCGTGGAGGCCCAAGGTCAACTCAAATGCCTACCTCTGTCACTCCCCGCCCTGTCTTTGAACACAATATCTGTCCTTAAACTTGAAGCTTGAAAACTGGCTGTGCTGGCTGCCCGGCAGGGTCCAGGGGTCATCCTGCCTTTGCCTCTCTAACACTGGGACTTCAGGCTCATGCCACAGAACTTGGGTTGGGGACCCACAATTTCCTAGCAAGCACTTTGCCGGTGGAGCCATCTTCTTGGCCTTCTTTGGGTTTTACTATTATCAGGATGATGCTGGGGAGAAAGGCATTGCAGGGTCAGGGAAAAACCGTTATTACAAACTCAGATGCGTTTTTTTTGTCAAGCAGATACTAAATGAAGGAAGGGTGAGGGTTGCTAGAGATACTACCTCAGGCCCTGGGGGTTGCACTTGGCCCTGTTCAGCCTCGAGTGCCCCCTGAAAGTGTCAGCACATGCCTGGCTTCTGTTCCCTCCCGCCAACGCACTCTCTCCACCTAGTTCCTGGATTCTCTTATTCCTGGCTCTCCCCTGCAATTTCAATTTGACAATTAGATAAGTTGGGGAAAAGAGGACTGGGTTTTCTTCCAGTCTCTATATAGTTCATTGTGGAGTCAAAAATCAATTCTGAAGCCAACGACTGGTTGGCAAGAGGATTTCTGAGCATTCTGATATAGGTTATTCTATTTCTGTGAGCAGTGGGCACAGGGAAGGCTAGGACAATCATTAGGGTGTCACCAAGTCATTAGTAACATTTCCTGTGTGTGTGTTCATGGCGTCATCATCTTATCAGCTTTTCCTGTTTTCTTTATTCAAACATCAAATCACATTTTAATTCTAGAAAAATGACTTTGGTTTCTCTAGTAAAGAAGCTGATCCCCTGAGCTAAGCTGCACAGCCAGGACCTAATAGAGACGAGCGCCTTTCCCTCCTCTGCAGGGCTCCGCTTTTAGGACTGCACAGCCATTGATTCTGACTGAAGATTACAAGTCCTCAGTGAGCTTGAGCTGAGAGAAGCCTCCTTCCGGTCTAGGCCACTTACGACAGTCAATACCAAGCACATTTAAGGTGGATGGAAATGAATCAATCCATGAGAAGTCTGCCCACTTGCCCACTGGTCAGAGAGCTGGCAAAAGAAACCCCTCCCCCGTGTCTGCTGCTCTGCTGGGCTGCCTCTTTCACCTTTCAGATGCCAAACCACCAAACCACAGCAGGATGTGGTCACCTTGGCGCTGGAGAACACTTCGTGACTCTGTGTGTGTGTGTGTGTGTGTGTGTGTTTGTGTGTGTGTGTGTGTTTGTGTGTGTGTGTGTGTATTACTACGAAAACAGATTCATGATTTTGTACCCAAATTATTTGGATTATTCCTCCCTACTGAGAATCTTGTCTCATTTAATTTGTTTGCTTGCTCCAAGTCCAGAAAGGTTTTTTTGTTTTTTTTTTTTTAATTTTTAAATACTAATGTATTTATACAGTTCAAATTATCAGTGAAAGAGCTGGGGATTTATAACTGATGTACTCATTGACTACAAAACTCAGCCGATTCTCTTAATTTCTAGTTTACTATTATGTCCGTAGCCTCCTGTGTCACTAGTAGATTATGATTCTAGCATTTCCTTCTATATCACTTTAGTAAAGAAATACATGCAGGGTAGCACACACCTTTACCTAAAGCATATTTGGGGTATATTTTTCAGTATATATTTACCTCCAGAACATTTTGGGTGATTGAGTTGGTGTCATTTCATGGCAAAAAATATGAGGCCCGTTTGCTTATCTGTAAATTCTAACATCAGCTCTCACTAGTTAGTCTTTGAGTCTGTTAGAATTAAAGCAGCAGGAAGCACAAATGTCCTAGGTGAAGATATAGTATGTAAAATTTACATTTCAAATTCTCTGGCACTTGGTAATGTTGATCCTGGTGGATGTCCGTGTGATAAGGGTTGATTACAGATAATAATTTCCATTTTGCCACCAAGGGCCTCACACAAATGCAAAACAGAATTAATAATATTATAGAATTTAAATTAGACACTTTGAAAAAGACTCAGTTTTATCTAGTGTATAATAATGTGAGTGCCTGCTTTTCCCTGGTTCATATGATGTGTATCTTTGGAAACATTTTAAAAATTTATATGTATGCCTATATGTATTCCTGTGTGCATAGGCACATGTATGCAGGTGTCCACAAAAGCTAGAAACAGGTGTCAGATCTCCTGGAACTGGAGTTAGAGGTGGCTCTGAGGCACCTGACATAGGTGCCAGAAACTGAGCTCTGGTCTTCTGAAGAGCAGGAGCACTCCATGGCTGTGCCAATGCTGAAGGGCCTGGAGTAGTCACAGTGGGCATGGCCTGGAGTAGTCATCACAGTGGGCGTGGCCTAGGGTCAGCATCACAGTGGCCCTGATGATTGAGCTTCACCCAGCACACATGGCTTCCTTCCCGTCCGTCCTCTCATCCACTATTTCTTTCTAGGTTGTTTTCTCTGTGAGTTAATGATTACACAAAACATAGCTGCCCCCAAAGCCCCATACCCGGGTTGTACCAACTGAAACAGGACATACAACAACAGAAGGGCCAACGCCTCACGTCTAACGTGTAGATTGATGGTTTTCGCAGAACGCCTCCTATGATGGACTTCTGACATGTTTTAAATCTTCAAAGTGATTCTCACTTATATTGGATTTGTGGTGGGCATCTCATAGGAAGACACTGACTGGTCGACAACGTATCTCATGTAAACGAAAAGCACCTGCTTCAACTGGGATCACTGATTTGTATGGAACGTCGGCCAGGAAGATGGATTCATAAGCCTCCCTTTCACAGAGGAAGAGGGGTAATTTCATCTTGAAGTTTACTTTTCATGTGAAGGTGTCTGCTGTTCAGTACTGATGTGGGGTTTTCTTATAGGCTTCATTCCTCCCTGTGGCATCTAAACTCAGGCCTCCCAAGTAGCCTTTCAGGGCTGTTGTGCCAATTTATTGATTCTAGACCTCACATCTTTTATTGTCCAACTACTGTCTGTCTGCCTCAGATAAGAACGCTCTATCCCTTCCCCATCTCTCAGTGTGTGTACTGTGTGTGTGCGTTACAGTATTCACTGAGATCCTTTCTGCATTCAGAGGCATGTGTGCGTGCATGCGTGCATGTGTGCATGTGTGTGTGTGTGTGTGTGTGTGTGTGTGTGTGTGTGTGTGTGTTTTACGGTATTCACTGAGGTCCTTTGTATTCACAGGCTGTCCCCTCTACCACCAGCTGTCTCTCACCTACTTCAAACACCAATAGGCACAGCCTCTAAGTATTCTATTTTCTAGCAAAACCTCACTGCTAAAGGTTTATGTGTTGTTCATGATTATGTCTCTAAAAACATAAAAAATGTTACCTGGGCTCAAGATGACAAATCACCTTTTCATGAGCAATCATTGGAATATTTATATGGACATAAATGTAGACAAAAATAAGACCTCTGCCTTCTTGATCTATTGGTAGCCCAGGGTGAATCTGTTTCCTTAGAGACATGAGACAAACAAGACTCAGCACCTAGACTTCCTGTGCTTTGAGTGCATGTCTCTCTCTTATGCCTGCCAGCCATAGACTAGATGCAGGTTGCGGGGACATATCTTTGGTCATGAGCACATAGGACAGCAGACCAGGGAGAGCAGTGCACCCTGGGATACGAGTGACCTCATGAAAGACAGGCACCTCAAAAGCTCAGCCTTTACGGAGTGGAGAATAAAACAATTTTTCTTGTCTAAGGCATCTGTCAGGGCACATATTTCCCACTTACTCCTGAGTCCTCATGAGCACTAGCATTCATTTCTTGGCATACACAGAGTCAAAAACCTGTTCATTTAAATAAGAAGTCAAATCCTATGCTTAACGTTTTGCTGGAGAAATGTTAATATGAAGTTTGGTTTGAAGAGCTGCTGATTTTTGGCTTCACAAGGCAGTAGCCGTTCATATAAAGTGAATACATCATCACACTTTAAGCAAGTGAGAGATGTCACTGAGACAGTGGAGTGAAACTCTGAGGGCTGCAGCCTGACAGGACAAGGGGCGTTCCCTGGTGTAGAGCTCAACTGCTCTAAGGTACCGAGATGTTTCCACTTGCCAGCATCCTTTCCACAGTGGGCAACTGAGGGGTCGTGGCTGTAATCTCTCCTTTATATTCCTGTGAGCTAGAAATGCCACTGGGTGTGCAAGTGCACTTTGGTTGGCGGGAGGGGAGCAGGAGGCTGAGTTAAGAAGGTCCTCTTTGTTTGTGCCACATGACATTCTGCTCCATGTGGTCACGTTGGCTGGGAAGGAGAGAGAACACGTAAGGCCATGAGGACATCTGAGCACCACTGGTCACCAACTGAAAAAAAAAAAGCCACACACTGAACAATTGCAACAGCCATGTGTTCCACTGTACGGAAGAAACTGTCTTCTATGCATGATTGACTCAAACTGGGCAAGAAGAGCCACCCGCAGCTGTCTGCGGTATCCTTAGTGATGGTCATGTTGAGTGCAGGGCAGAGAGGTTCGACTCAAATTACCGTTCTCTCATTTTCTTAAGGTAGGTACAAAGTTCATACATTTTCTTCATTTCCTTGTTGTTGCTGCTGTTTTGTTTTGTTTTGCTTGAGACAGGGTTTCTCTGTGTAGCCTTGGCTGCTGTGGTCTTGCTTTGTAGACCAGGCACTCTGTGAAAGTAATATTGGCAGTTGTGGGTTGCCAAACTATAAAATCAACAGGACATTTAAAACATTGTTTAATGTATTTAAACTCGATTTACTTAGAAAGGCAGGAGTGATGGCTGCACCGTGCACTGTGGCCTGTTATATAAGACATCTCAGTGCCACAGTCAGGAGGGGCTAGAAGTGTCAGCTTCCTAGTTGGACAAAGATAGCTGAGGTCAAGAATTCACTGCAGTTGGTGGAAAAGCGCACAAAGGGAAGGGCGCGCCCAGTGTGGGCTTTTGTGATGCCGCCAGATTGTGTACATGTTTCATCAGCCAGGTCAATAAGAGGGTGGAGACACGTTTGCAGCTCTATTCCAGATTGGACCATATTGAGGATGCAGGAGCACAAAACAAGATAAAAATCTCAAACAAAATCATAAGGTGAGAATCATCAGATATGGACAAAGTGCAGGCACATTAAAAAGACTTCAGGGAATCAATATAATCATCTGTCCAAATTTTTTCCTACACTGAGGATATCACATCAAAAAATGTTTAATTAGGCATCAACCTATGCTGAGAGAAAAATGAAAATATTTTTTGCTTTTTGGGCACAAACACATAAAACAAAGTGTTTGGTGAACAATGCTGTGCAGAATTCCAGAAGTATTGTTTTCATCATCATCATCACCATCATCACCATTACCACCATCATCATTACCATCACCATCATCACCACCACCACCATCACCACGATCATCACCACCATCACCATCATCACCACCATCACCATCATCACCACCACCATCATCATCATCACCACCAGCATCACCATCACCACCACCATCATCACCATCCTCATCCCACTGAGAATTTATATTTGGAAATAGTTTTTTAGGTGATTTGCTTGTATATTTTTATGACTACTAGTATTGGGGATATATAAGAGAGAGCAACAAGGTACAGAGAAGAAAGTGAAGAGATGGAGAGAGAGAGCACTCCCAGCTAGAGCTGTGGCTGCAAATGCTGAAGGCCTGTCAAAAGAAAGGGCAATGGGAGTTGAGATTTTAACACTGATAGGTAACACTGATGATACTGTAGACATGTAGACAAAAGACAAGCCATTGAAAACACATTGTTGCAAATGCCTTCAAGTCCTGCGCTAAAGAAGCAGGCAGATCTCTGTGAGTTTTGATGCTAGGCAGGTCTACATATCAACTTCTAGGCCAGCCAGGGCTACATAGTGAGACCCTGTTTCAAAATGGCAAAAGATCAACAAAAGAATCAAAACACAAAAGCATCAACTTGATCTCTTAAACTGCAGAGGAAGAAAAGACTAGAAGCTGCAGTATTCTGCACAGCAGGATCCAGCCTTTGTTGGGGAAAAAAAATCTGTAAAATGTTTTCTCCTGACTCTCCCAATAGAAACACGCAACAATTATTAGTCCTAATGGCAAACAGGAAATTTTCTGTCTCCTAGACAATATGGATTGTTTATTTCACTCTATTCTATTTTCTGGGATGTGTGCTCTGTGCAATACACAGGCAAGCAGCTGAGCGAGGCAGAATCCATCAGCATTTGCTTCCTTGGGTTGAACATGGCTTCACATTACATCGCAGTGTCCCACCTGAACTCTCAAGGAGCAGACTCCCACCCTAAACAGAACATTATCATATTTATTTCTGAATCTCTTGCTTGTTTTCATCCCAACTGCAGAACTGTTTTCAATTCAGATGCAAATTAAGCTTTAAAGACAGGCAGTTTTACTTTGCACCTGGAAAAACAGGATCAGTCCTGGGCAAAGCATTGTCATTCAAATAAATAAATAAATAGAAATGCTTAAATGAAGGAAGACGAGTAAAGTCCTGGGTCACACAGACCAGGCAGTGCTGGGGTGAGTAGATGTGTAAAGCTTGGTCTGACTGGATCTATATGGTCTTCTGATCCACTACACATGAAGTTCCTGTATTTCAACCTAAACTGTTAACCAAATTCAATTACATAGATATTTATCATGGATGGAAAAAGAATCCAAATGCAATTCAACAATTTCAGGGCCTTTATATTATATCTCATGACCCCTTTGGGTTTGCCATAGTAAACTTAATTTACTTTGTTAAGTCACAAAGAAATAGGCATCTGTTATTGATGATAACTGGTTTGGTTAAACTCTGTGTGTCGCAGGGCTGGCCTGTTATTTTTGGTTGCTGTATTTTAGAATGCCCTGCTCATGTTCAGAAAGTTTCCTAGGTCTTGAAGTTCTTAGTTGTTGCAACTAGAATTAAAAGTATGAATACTCGCTTTCCCTGCTCTGCACCACAGCTATGGAAGGTACATTTGACATAGGTCGCTACTCCACACCACAGATGGGGTGCGTGCGTTTCACGTAGGTCGCCACTCCACACCACAGATGGGGTGCGTGCATTTCACGTAGGTCGCCACTCCACCCTATTGTTGGATGTGGGCGTTTGATGTAGGTCCTCAGACCCGTGCAGTGAAGTTGCAGCTATGGTCTGGGTAGTGCCTGAAGCCTGCACTGGTAAGTTTGTCACATCTACATTGCTGGCCCTGGGGTGCCTCAGTCAACATAAAAACCAACATAAAAATGTCAGTCATGGAGTTCATTTGTCACAGTTATCCAGCCCGCTTGCTGACTTATTGAGATTTCCTCCATCTCTCTTGTTTGGCCAGCAGCCTCCTTTGGCATTCGTACTTAAACTAGCTGTACACTGATCCTGTATTTCTTACTTACAGTTGATAACTTTCACTGACACTGGCTTCCATATGCTGCTATTTTTTTACCTTTGTGATGTGAAGACTAAGAAGATATGCCATCACTTCTGGCATTGGGAATGAACGATTTTCTTATCTAAAATATTATAGTGTCTGACTATATGGACACTTATGTGGACAACTGCGCTTGTTTTGCAAATGAATAAGATCAATCCGTTCATCGGGAAATGTTTGTATGAATGTTTCATATCCTAATAACAGGCAGGGAGCTTTTTCCAAGAGGAAAAAAATTGAATTTTATTTGAAACAAAAATGACCCTTAAAGTCATCCTTTCTCTATCATCCCCTTTTGGGGGTCACCCTGTAACCACCTGTTATGCTACTATGAGATCTGAAATATAATGTCTGTCCTTGACATGTGCATGTGCAAGAATGTGGACTGTCACAGGCATTGGGCAAAGCACTAATATAGAAAGAAAGCCAAGCCATAAACGTTGACTTTAATAATCGTATAATATGCCTCCTACAGAAGGATTAAAATATTTGTATATGTACAAAAGGGTAGCCATCATTTTCTTGAAAGAAATGTAGACCAAGTTCTATGATGGTTCAAAGAAAAAACAAATTCTTATTTTTGGAAATCAGGGAAGAAATTCTACTGTTAAGACAGTCTCGACCACTTATTTCAACTAGCCATGTTACCGTTATCCAACTGTCTTTACCGTTTTACTCTTGTCCTTCATTTTAGAAATCCTCTAATTTTCAAAATGAAATTGTTTATCAATAACCAACTGTTTGTCCTTTACATTAATCGAAATTCATAATAAGTTGAATCTCATGAAGAAAAAAATAAATTTCGTAAGAAACCAAATAGACCACAATAAAACGATGGCATTTTAAGGCAAAATATAACCCAAAACTTTTTTAAAATACAAAATAAAATATTTGATGGAAAATATTTTATTTAGCTTATGAAATATTGAAGTGGAGGCCACAAGAACGATTTCCACTGGCTCGTGCTCATTTGATTCCAACATTCGCTAAATTTCATCAAGACATATGAAGCATGAAGTTGACATAAGCCAAGGAAAAGGAGGGATTAGGCATGCACGTGGCGCTGTTTGCGCTGTCCATGGTGCTGACCTGGCTCTGTGTACCTTGTCCAAGGTGCTGAGTGCGTTCTGGGGTCAAGAGGGAAGGCGAGCTCCACCAGAGAAGCAGGCTCCAGATGCCTTTGACTCAAGGATGTTTAATTGAGCTGATTTGTCATGTATGTGTTTCCCGTGGACACCTGTTCTGGAATGAGACACTGGAAGCTATAGCAATAAATAGTGATGCAATTGTGGAGGCTGTGTCTCCTCCAGAGAAGTTGGTAACTGATTCATCACTTAATCTTTAAAAAACTAAAAATTAAAATTTTTATTTCATTTTCAAGTGGAGGGAGGGAGGGAGGGAGGGAGAGAGAGAGAAAGAGAGAGAGAGAGAGAGAGAGAGAGAGAGAGAGAGAGAGAGAGAGAGAGAGAGAATGGTTGATGGTGAGCCACCAGACAGGAGCGCCGAGACCAGAGCTTGGTTCTCTGAATGCCTAGTCCATGCTCTTAACTGCTATTCTGTATCTCCTCCCCTGTCAAGTTGATTCTCACTCTTCCGAAACTACAGTGGCACCAATGGTGTCAGCATCACTGTGGGCTTCAGAAACTCTTCTGAGGATTTTTGTCTTAGGAACCACATAGTAAATGCTAAATGAGACTTTCTCCCATAAACTTTAAAGAAAGCAATAAATAACCACTGTCACAACACAACGTTTAAACCAGTTGTCGGCATTGTGATATGAAAGTTTCTTATATGTGAGGTCTATGTTACGACTCTAAGATCTGAATATGGAGTGTTTTTAACATGTGCTTCTTTCAGTGTCTGGAACAACGAGGAAGAAGTTGAGAACATGTACACAATGGAGGCATGCTGGACCTGTGTCTCTCCCTTTCTTATGGAGTTTACAACAATTTCCTGTAAAGTATACAAATTCTAGGCGTACAGGTTGGCTCACACTTGATATGATACTTTTGTAGCTGTCATTGTCATGATCAGACTAACCATAATGATATTTAATCATTACCACCACCACCGCTGTTGCCACGAGCAGCAGCACCAGCACCACCACCACCACCACTACCAGCACCACTGCTGCCACCAGCACCAGCACCAGCACCACCACAACCGCGTGCCATTGTCCATTCTCAGTGCTTGAGTGAAACTCAGATTTTCAGTACCTGAAGAATTCCCAAGGATATATAATAAGAGGCTCTAGTTTCAGGTTTTATTCGTCTACCTCGACAAGTACATTGCTATCTTAGATCACAGTTTAACCTTCCAGGCAATCAAACTTCTGGCCCTGCACCCAAATGAATGAAGGATCAGCCACTTCTCCTGAAAGAGCAGCCTCCCTCCCTGCCTAGTCTTACAGAATTGTGGCACCAACTTGCAGCTTCTGAGTGCCTGCAAGCAGCTAATGTCACCAAGAAAGCTAATATTTGATTTTACTTGTTTTTAATTAATACAAATCAAGACTTAGATATCCAAGCACGGCTATCGGATATTACAGGTGAGAGTGATGGCTTGGTGAACCATCACTAACATGGCGTGACAACACATCTCTCGGGTGCCATGTGTCACAACTTCAGCTTCTGCTTTTTAATATATAAACTAATGCCAGCTGTATAATTCTTATTTTGTGGCTGTACTGTTGCTGTATTGCCATCAGAACAAGACAATGAATTCACCATTGTTTCCATCATCTTATTCTATGGGACTTAATCAAACCAGTAGAGATGAATAATTTGTGGGTGTATGTGAATCCAAACGTAAATTGATGTCAGTTCCTCCCATGACACCTTTGTTTAATCTGATACTCTGGTCAAATATGATAGGTGCTAAGATTGGGAATAGAGGACACAGGCAGCAATGCTGTCACTCCAGTCCTTTTCTCAACAACCTAGGCTCCGAAGCTAACATGCTTACATGCGGCATCACTGTGTATCTTAAAGGGGCAACACAGATGTTTCCTTTTAGGCTGCATCTCACAGGGACTAAAAACAGAAAGAAGACCTATGTATCGTACTTGCTTAGGAATGAAAGAGCCTAGATTTTAGTAACCTCCTGAAAGATCATCTCAAATAACAGCATTTCTTGCACCCTTTTCTGTCTTTCCAAATGAGTTGCCTTCTCCTTTCCATGAAATGCGTTACCAGATGATGACGTGCTACTAATGGTTATTTATTTACCTGTTTCCCACATCCACATGCAGCCACAGGGACGTGTTTTGTCTTGCATGCCAGTGTGTTCTGTCGACTAAAAAAAGTGATTTGTTTTTAAGACTGGATAAATTTACAGGACTAAATTACACATTCTCCCATGATGCCATCCACACTCTGTCAGCGCTCCTCTATGGTGTTTTCTTTAGCCTAGCAAGGAGTGAATGCATGCATGAAGGAAATTCAGTTAGTTGCATAACGTCCTATCAACTTGGGAACATCTAAGCTCCTTCAGAATTTGCTTGGCAACTAGTACAAAAAGAAAAACAATATTAATAAATTTAAAACCTCAGGATAGTTTGCAAGAATTTCAAAGTGCTCTCGATATGACTTCTGAACAGTGTTTCCTGTAGGAAGACAAATGAAGGAGATGGAAGAATGCTTGCTGTAACTATGGATCCTTTTTTCCTAAGGAGGAGACATGCCTGGAGACAACAGATAGTTTCTATTGAAAATGGTCACCATGTGAAATAAGGCTATGTTAATGATCTTGCTCAGCTATTGCATCTATGAACCAGAACAAGAAGAAGCAGCACACAATAACCCCAAGGCTGAAGCAGTGACACACATGCCTTAACAGTGGCCACAGCTCTCTGGTTGGACTTGAGACCATTCAAGGATAAAGTCGTTTCTGGTACTAGAAATGAAGCCAACTATCCTGGACTAGTACAGTCGTGGACCTTGGAGAAGAACTTACAACGCCTTTTCAGAACAGCATAATACCCAATTACATTATAAGTATTTGTCCTTTTGCCAACAAATAACTGCGGGTTTCACCCTTCATCAGTGAAACTCTTTCTGGCAACAGAGACCATTATAGGTAAAAATCACAACCAATCAAAATGTGGAGCCCAGTCCCAACTGATACATATACAAAACAACATCCACATCTAAGGGTGAGGAAACATTGCAGAAGACAGAACTGGAAAATTGTAGGAGCCAGAGGAACAGGGAGTTTGGTGTAAGCCGAGAAGGAACCTGCAGGCCTAAGGAGCGACATTTTTACCTGCCTGGAGAAGGCCCCAGTCTGCCTGTGAATCTGAGGCCAGGGAAGGCCTCGACCTGCTCCCCCAATAAACTGGAACACTTGAAGTGTCACTGAGGCCCCAGGACGTGCCTGACCCAGACGACAAGCAACCACAGCAGCTTCCAGGTTACTCCAGGGGGATCGCTCTTAAATGCAGTGTTACATTAAGTTACGTTCTCTGGAATCCCTTCTCTCTTCAGAAAAGCGAGCATTTCACATACCGACTATCCTTTGAGAGACATGAACACAAACAGATGGTTCTTGCTCTCAGACAATGAAACAAGAGGATATTGTTATTTCTTAATTTATGGCATGGTGTTTCACTCTCTGTGGCTTCTTAAGGACTTGGTTGGTTCCTGGTGAGTGTTTTGACATAAACAGGCTATGCTGGTGAATCTCCTAATACTCGTGGCTTGTAACTCACCTGCTGAGAGCCCTGGAAGGGGCCTAATGTGATGGATATCATAAAATACTCTCCATAAGGTGTGAGGTCAACACAGCCTTTATCTTTGCTTTACGGATGAGGGGAGGGAAGGTAAAGGGGTTAAATTCAGCATCCATCAGGGTCACAACATTGTACTCAGGACAGGTTAGAAGGTAGGGTTTCATGGCTGGGAATGACTCCTATGACCATGATAAAGCCTCACCAGTCGCTTCAGCTGACCCTGGTACGGATGGAAGTCACCAGAACTGAAAAGCTGCAGAGCTTCTCCCAGCTTGTAACTCTGTCATTATCAATTTTAATGAAAAGTGTCGCTTTCCTGGAAAAACCCCACATGTGCCACAGTTGTGTAGATCACATGGCGTTACTATGAGTGCGTTTATCAGGTCTCAGGAGTAACCGGTGGTCCTGCACCTCCCCCTGACTGTTCCATCACAGCATCTTTGCCAGTCACCAGGAGTCACTTCTTCCTTGCAAAGCTGATTCAAAATACAGAGAAGAACTGACTGTGGGGTGTGCAACCCCACTCGATAAACATACAACACAACCCTACTCCAAAGGCTCTGCAAACGCCACCGAAGAGGGGACGGTAAGAGCCAGAGGACTAAGATGCTAGGAAGACAAGAAGAGGATGCTGTGCCCAGGAAGTCACAACAGTATGCTGCCTACCTAAGACACAATGACAACAGCAGTGGGTTTGCCAACATGGATGGGGAAAATGTAAAGGCCCCACCCTTAGATGAAGAGGGATAGTCAACCAGTGGCTTCTGGGAGAAGATGAAATAGTCCTCCCCAGGGATGAGCCAACCTCCTGTTAGGTTATCCAATCTTAAGTGGTCAGAGCTTATCCCTAAACACATACGCACATGTGCAACACTACATGGACTCAACGGGTTCTATTTATATACACATGTGCATAACATACAGATATATGTGTGTGTGCTTAATGAAAATAATTATGAAAATCGGGCCATAAATTTGAGAGGTAGCAGGGAAGAACTCAGCCCAGGAGTTAGAGAGAGGGAGAACAAGTTAACTATTAAAAATAATTCTTACTCATGAAATTCTCAAAAAATACGCGGATGCATAAACTTCTAAAATTGGGTGAATTTTTTTTTACTTAATTTATATGTTACATCTGAGAAAAAGAAGTAAATGAGGCACTGCTGAAAAGGTGGAAAACCATCTGATTTCTGAGTCTGCTTTGTCCAAGTTCAGTAGCTCAGTATATAGACCTCAGTTAACTCTGGGAAGATGAAAAAGAAGCAGGATGGGTAGTGTGGTGTGTCTGTCACAGGCAGCCCTTCAAACCCATTCATGCCCCTCTTCACAGAGAATTCAGCATCTCCCATCACCTGTCAATGCCTCCATCAAGGCCATTCAGACAGCCTCAAAGGCGCCAGACTCATTTGCACTTCTTTCTGGAAAATTATTAGTAAGGATCGGAGAGTGCTGAAATGTTCAGAATTCATCAGAACCTTGGTGCTTGGAAAAAGGACTTCAATTCACCCAGGCCTGAGCTTCCTGGTTTCAGACAGATGTAAAACCGCCCCCAGGAAGAGTCTCTGTATATGGCACGGACTCATTTTCAGATTCGCCCTCCCCAAGTCAGTTCTGGGTAGAAAACAAGGGATGGCTTCGTTAAGCTCCTCCCAATGCATTGCTCAGGTCTCTAGAGTGTGGGAACTACTCGCCTGGCTTGCCAGAGCGTTTGGGTATCTGGCTTCCTCACATTCCACACAGGCAAACAACTCTGGGTGACGTCTTTATGCATCAAATGCTGAAAGTACCTCCTTCCACCAAGTGGCTGCACAGTGACCAGCTTAGCTATGGATCCCTGGGGATATGGCAGTATTTAAATAGGAAAACCTTTAGGAGAAATGGTTTTAATTGCTAAGATTACTGCACATCCCTTTCATGCCTGCCCAAAGAGTACAGTACAAGTGGACTTTGGTATAAAGAGAGGTCAAGAACCCACTTTTTAAAACCAAGCTCTGTAGAGGTAAATGTTCCTTGGCTCCTTTGCTGAGTGCTCATTTTAATGAGTTCCCCTGTAAGGGATGAGGTCAAAATGCTATTAGATGAGAAATTTTGAACTTGGGAGGGAAAACAAACTCAGCGACTGTGTTGGGAGGAACAAGAGTCGGTAGTTTTCACTGTACTCCCTTGCTGAGGCCTGCCACAGGAGCCACAAGCAGCTCTTCCAACCTTCTTCAAGGCTTGCACACTTACAAAGGCCCATGCCACTCACAAATGCCCCTTTGCTGCTTCCTTCTGTGAGCCAGGGTTTTCACACTGTGACACAACATCCTTCCCTTAATAGCTGCACCCACTAGGACTAAATATTTTAGGAATTACTTTTTTTCAGTGACAACCACTTAGATATTAGAAGCAATCTGCCTTACTTTCCAGCATCAATCCAACGTATTTTTTAATCTATAATTACATGAGTACCACACCTGACTAAGCCTCATCTTGGAAATAACAGAAATGAAAGATCTAAGGTGTGCCCGCAGACCTATTAAGTGAGCAAACCTGAGGGTGTTGTCCAGTGATCTCAGGCTGCAAAGTGACCCTTGAAGACCCCATGAACTGGAAGTCTTCAAAAGCAGAGCTTGGAAAGAGTGTGAGATGTAGAACCAAGAGAAGAGTGTGTTGATCAAATCTGGTGGACAGTCTGAATATCCTATAGTCATCAGTCAGTGTACTATAGATTCTTTCTCAAGAGAAAGGATCAATTCTCAGAGGAGTAAATATCTATGCCTGTATCAGTAAGACTTCAGTTTCCTTCAGAAATGTGTGGGGAAAGCAAAGCATTGTGAGACCAGCTTTCCCAGCTCTGACACGTCAGCTGGCTCATGTTTGCTGAGGCAGCCATGACTGCAGCAGGGTGATGCATGTGCTTAGCTCTGCTTTGCTCCTCACTCTTCGAGCATCCGTGTGTGACTTTCATCTCCATTCCCCACGTTTGCTGATCTGATATACCTCTCATACCTAGCCTCACCATTCTGCCTGCTTACTGGCTCAGCTGATGAAACTAGCCTTTCCTTTCGGTTTCTTCACTCTTGACTCTGCAGCTGAACTACATCACGGAACAAGGCCCTGCAGCAAACACTTCTCCCGACACCAATGGCCAAAGCCCCAGTCAGGAGTGTGCTGCCCAGTCCTTGGAGCCTCTCAGAGACCCTTTCCCTCTGTAACCGGACTCACCCAAATTCTGTGTCTGTTGTGACCCTATTACTTCGTCTCACAGATACGATATGATATGTTGTGCACATCTTCCTTAGAATGTTCTCGATGATATTCCTCGGCTCTCAGACTACCTACCCTGTCATTACAGATTACAGCTGCCCCTAATCCAATCCTACACATCCTGCCTCACTCAAGAAGCAAAAAGCTCTTTCACCCTTTGCTCCCAGCCCACTCACAGCTGTCACACTTGAGGTTGTATCAGGTGCCTGTGACGTCAGAGGTTCTCTGGGAAGAAAGCACCTAATCAGCTTACTTAAATAAGGACAGTAAGCAAATAGGGTTTTGTGAAGTACCAGAGTGAATAAACAGGAAGAATAACTAGGATCATATCATAGTTTGAATGTGAAATGTCCCTCACAGGCTCTCATGTTTGAACAGCTGGTTACCACCAGGGGATGCCGTTCTGAGACGGTAGAGGGCATGAGCAAAGGTTCTGTAGACTGGCCCCACCCTCTGCCTTCCGGTTCCTGACTTGGTGGGATGTGAGCACTGACCTCACGCTTCCCTGGTGACATGCGAGAGCCACCATGCTTTTCCTCTGTCGTGTTGGGCTGTATCTTCAAAATGTGACCTGGAGTTAGTCCTTCATTCCCTACGTCATCCTTTGTCAGAAAATTGGTCACTGAAGTGAGGAAAGCAACTAATACAAACATAAACAAATGTTAAGTACTGTGACACACAAAACACAAGAGTTTAGGCATTGGGCCAGAGTCATGGGGTCACTGTCTGCTTCAGCACTTCTCACCCAAGAGGAGATTGCCCCCACCCTTGTTCTGAACCAGGACCTGCATGGGTGGTCATTAGTCAGGGAGTGGTGGAGATACAAACAGTCAACATTATGAAGACTCCAAGCCCCAGTCACCCTGGCCACCATGCTTGATGACTGCATGCATCTAGGGAGCGCCACCGGGCAGGTTACATTACATTTCTTCCCCTGACAGAATAACTCACTGGTAGGTAATAAGCATTTCCTGGCTGCATAGATTTGCCTAAAGATGGTTTAAGTTATCCATCTGGAAAACATTGTCCTAGGCCCAACCCATTGTGTTTGAATCAAATGGTGGAAAGCTGTACTGCTGCCTTGTCCCTAACCTGACAGGTACTAAGTAGCTACCGTCGCTTTGACACTATCTGCTCGTTCTCCAGGATGCTGCCTGGCTTCCTATAGGTGCCAAGTAGCTACTGTCGCTTTGAGATTATCTATTTGTCCTCAGTTTGGTTACACTTGAAAACTGCTAAACATCTATGGAGGTTGAGGCTGCGCCTATTTGCATGGTTTTCAAGCTCGCTGGATTCTTTGGATCTCCTAATATTTTAAACAATTACTCAATGCTGTATTTTGAACTATTTTCCGGCTGGAGCAGTGAGGCCTTCCCCTCCTTTGATGGCCCTTGCTCAGTTGTCTATACTCTCTCTGCTAATCTACCATGAAGGCTCTCCATTCTCCACAGTCTCTCTCTCCCATGAGATGCTCAAAACTCCGAGGCTTATTTAACAAACTCTGCAAAATCTAATCCATTCTGATCTTTTGCTCAGCTCCAAATCCCCACTCTCCCTGTAAATTTATACTAATAACTAATATCCAAACAGAATTTTAAGCACAGTCAAAAAAAAAAAATCAAGTCCCCACGCTTCCCCGTATAACTAAATTTCCCTCCCTAATTCCTCCTGGCGTGTCACCTGGAGATGTAGCTGGAGAGCCTAGCTATATCTCACTCTTTGGAGTGCTCTCCCACGCCAGGCAACCCTCATTGTCTCTGACACAGATTCCAGCAGAAGCTCTGCAGAGAGGGTGTTACTCGTGTCCTCTTGCCAGTCACATGGCTACGAGACTGACTCCCTAAAGGTATCACCCACCCTCTGTGGAGCCCCCTCATCCCTGCTTCCTGCTTTCTGCGTCTCCATGTCTATCTATTCCCAGTCTTGTGACTCCTTTTCTTGGTGACCACGCCTCCGATACCTCACTCACCTCTCTGACTTGACGTGCTTTTCATTCTGTGGCTCTGGAGCCCTCTTCCTTGCTGCTGTCCCACTCAGGAAACTCACATAAGGTGTCTCCACCTTACTGAATCTCCCTGAAGGCACAACGTACTCTGTGTAACTCTGGAGTGGCTACAGTTCCCAGCATGGTGTGCTGTGGGTGTTGAAAACACTCAGGCCCGATGAGTCAAATCTCTAAACCTTTCAGGAGACCAACATGACCGCAGAAGTGTGTCAGCTACATGGAACAATTGGAGCACCTGGCCGAGGATCGTGAGGCTAGACTGCTAGAAACTGTTCTAATCATCGCCCAGCTACACACGCTGCAATTGAGCCCATGTCCTCCTAGGGACAGATCACTCAGGAGAGAAATCACACAGGGCTGAGGGCAGTGGCCACACCCACCTTCTGAGTATATAGGTTGCAACGCCTCCTCATACAGCAAAACTTACATATACACTTGTTTCCCCTCGCCTCCACTGGGATCCCAGAGCTGTGTTTTTATTCTAAAGCAAATATTAAGCTAACACTGTCAAACTTCAAGGATGGGTAACACACCATATACATAATGAACTCAACTATGGAAAAAAAAATCCAGGTTCTTACATGACAATCTAGGTTTCTGCAAGACCAATGTGGCCCTACTCACCCGTCCTCTCTTGTCACCACAGGAAGTAAGTAGGTTCCTAGGCATCTCTCACCACTTCCAGTTTTCCAGAGGAGTACACACCCTCTCTACAGGCTAATTGCTGGGAGAGTCCTTCCAGCCACAGGGAAAGCACAATTGTGCCTCATTAGGATGAGTATGCAGAGCGGGGAGCTAAGTCACAACTTCAGAGTCCCCCATATGCTAGGATACATTTCAAATGGAGCAAGGAAAAAATATTTTAGTTCTGCATACGAGAATGAACTCAGTTGCCTCCACAGTACACAGCCAGTCTCCCTGTGCCTCCTGCCTCTCTTCGCACAGACACAGTGGTAGAAACCGCCTTCATTTCCCAGGATTCCTTGATGCAGGAAGTTAGGGGATTTCCCAGAATTCCTTGCTGCATGAAGTTAGAGGACCGCCAGCACCGGAACCATGTGAAAGAGGCTTTCTCTCTGTGCCCTGCTCGGAATGTGGCCTTTCTGAGTTCCCCCAGCAGAGTTCTGGGAAGGGACGGAATGGAGCTATAGAAGTCCTCCGTCCCCACATTGCCGTCTCATTGTGATGGTCACACTGTATTGTGGGGTGGAGTAGCTGGCATGTGCCGGGTCCGTTCTCTCCCAGAAGGTGTGAAGCTTAAGAGAACGGAGGGCATCGAGCTGGACACTGACTACAGATGTCTGTTGATGATGTCACATTCTGCACAAGAGTTTAAGGATTCCAACCATTCCTGTAACACGGACCTGGCATGCTCTATGCTTCCGCGTACTGTTGTTAGTGATAGATGAAGCCACCATTGTGCCCTTAACTCTTAAACGACTATCGTCTCAATAGAATATATTCATAAAATTAACAGAGAGACTTTTGTGTGGAATTATATTTAACAGTGAACCAAACGCAAAGAGAGGAGAGGTAGAGGGAGACGCAGACTGAGGGAGAATGCATTAACTCATTAAGCTGCCTGAAAAGTCATGATCTCATGAGACAAAACACGGCACCTCTATTTGTTCTTTGTTCACAATCCGAGCTGAAGGAAAGAACGGGAAACATGTCTAGGAAGCCAGACGGTTGGGGCCCACAGTGCTGGTCATGCAGACAGCCCTTAGCTCTTTCTCCAGCTGCATTATGTGTCAAGAGTTCAGAGGATAATAGTGGTACACCCCTGATTCTAGAAGGAGGTTGAGACACACTCCTGTCTCAGTGCTCGGGGATTCCCCTGGTTTCTTCTCAAGCATCTCCCTGAAAGTCTTTAAACACAAATGAAAATGCGTTTTCAAAACCAAATTTAAAAAATCACAAAAGCTACATACATCATTCAGGTTCACACTTGTACCTGCATTCCTCACCCTGACCTCTGACTTAAAATCACACCTATTCACCAGGAGCCAATGGGCTAGGCACCGAGAAGACACGTGTCCCAGTTCCAAGCCTGATACCTCAGATCCTGCTGTATTAGCTCAAAGACTAGGATTAAAACATTTGGAAAGGGGTTGCCCATAGAGACAAGATGATGCCACAGTTATGGACATCTGTTTTATAGGATTTTCCTTAGCAAACTTAAAGAAGTTTTACAAATTGAAAACTGAAGTTATCAGCTAAGAAGGGTTACTGAGATACACCTGCCCACTGGGGCAGAATGCAGCATCCATGATTATAAACTGAACAATTAGCACCCAGCGATAGATAGATAGATAGATAGATAGATAGATAGATAGATAGATAGACAGACAGATAGATAATAGATGGATGGATAGATGATAGATAGATAGATATAATATTTCAAGACAAGGTTTCTCTGTGTAGCCTTGGCTGTCCTAGACTTGCTTTGTAGACCAGGCTGGCCTAGAACTCATAGCAGTCTGCCTCCCAAGAGCTAGGATTAAAGGCGTGCACCACCACTCCTGGCTACCCAGCAATATATTAACAATTTCATCTGCTGTAGTTACATATGCATTTCATGTGGTACCCACATACATATATAGCATATGATACAAAGCCATAGTTTTTTCTAGGTATTATATAATATACTATATTAACATATATTGGATGACATATATATTATACATAAATAAATATCCAGTGTATAATAAAATTCATGCTCTAAGTATAAATCTTATTGTTGAAGCATTCCCTTAGTTCCTCTCCTCTCATACATGATGAACTACCCTGACTAAAGCAACTCAAGGGAGAAAGAACTAATTGGCTTGAAGTTCTGGAAGGAGGCAGCTCATCATGTGGAGAAGACATGGCCCTGGGCAAGGAAGGGAGCAGGGGGCTAGCTGGTCAGAGAGTATCCAAACTCACGAGGCAGGGAATGAACAGAAAGTAGGCATGGGCTATAAACGTTCAACGCCCACCCCCTAGTGACCCACTGTATTCAGTGAAGTTGGCAAATGTTCCATGACCTTCCCACACAGTGCTACCAGCTGGAACCAAACACATAACCGTGCAGGATATCTCACCTCCAAACCACAAGCATAATAATTAGTAGTAATAAATGAATTAAAAGTAGCCAAAATAACATGTTCTATGAAACTGCCTTTAGCATGTTGGTGAGTTCCTTTTTGGTGAACTTCAAGGCATGGATGACACAAGTGTCATCCCTGTCACCTATAATACTTACTGGTGTGTGCTCTAGGTGGTACAGTCACGCAATTCTGTTTACCCGGTTGCCTATCACTTGGTCTCCATGGCATGTGTTTTGTGGGCCTCCCACTGTATCTGGTGCTTGAACATCAAACACCTACCTGTTACAGGACAAACGAGAGCCTGTTATCTAATCCTCTAGGCGACAACACGTAGAAAATGACCAAGCTTATTCCCCTCTGTATCATTAGTTGTCACTATACAAACTGATTTCTTTTCAAAAAGTTACTGAGAACATTGCTGAGATTAATGTATTAATATTTCTCACCTTCTCTGGTCACAGTGAGATCCAGACAAGACCAACAATCCCATCTACAGAGCTGATGATTGCCACTGCCGTCGTGTGAAAAATAAAACAGATTTCAGTCCCTTTGTTGGTTTTTATTTGTATTTTCTTCAATTTTGTTTGTCCTTTGGCTTTGTGCTGGGGACTGAGCTCAGAGCCTCAGGCATGGCAGACAAGCGTTTTATCACTGATGTGAAATCCCAGACCTTGAACTAATTTTCATTGTTGGGGTACCTGACATGAGTTGCCTTTGAAAATTATAATGAGCGATGGTATAAGTTAAATGTGGGGGCTTATTTTGGAGTGAGCTGCTCCCAAACCCAGTGGGTTTAATACACTGGCTGGAGTTGAACATGAGTTATGTAATACTAAGCATAAGCATTCAAAGTGTTTGTTAGCTTTCTTCAAAAGCATTGCCTGGTATGGAACCTGTGGTATCTCAGAATGAAGGTAAGACTGTCACAGGGAAGTGATTTTCAGTAGAGACTGTTACATTTTAAATTATTGGTGGATGGGTCATATTAATATGCACACTCAAGTTTATACTAGATATGTTCAAGTGTACACTAGCCACACTCAGGAAAGCCATTTCTCATGAGATGCAGCCACTGAGTTTCTGTAAGTCAGTAGGTGAGCAATGCTGTCTGATGCCGGCGTGTATAAGCCCTACAGGTGAAGAGCAGGCATGGAAAGGATTGTTTTCAGAGTCTTTCAGGTGGGAACACCACCACCCCACCTGACAACTGGCACCCACCTCTGGGTCTTCATCCCAGACCAGCAATGGGATGCTTAGGGTCCTTCCGCACTGGACAATGCTGATCGCTGGGAAGGACCAGGTTGCAGAAGACGCTGTGAGGGACAGAAGGCCTGTTTTACACACCCCTCACAGGGATAGTGGGATTAAAATGAGGCGTTTATCATGCTGCTGCCTGGTTACTGCTGATGACTGCTCGTCTATAGATAAGCCATGGAAGCAGTCTTTGCAGAACGACTAGGGAGAATCCTGAATCCATGAGAAAACAGTCTGAGTTACAATCCTGTGAAGCCTACAAACATCTCTCCACAGAGCCGGTGATAGGGCAACGCCATTGGGTCTCCTGCTCAGTTGCAGCCTTCATTTTGTCTGTGAACTATCAATTAGAGCTTATGCTTGGCCGGGGGGCAATGTCTAGGAGATGTTCACTTGAAGCTATAAGTCTCAGCTTAATGCTATAATAATATATAAAAATTTTACTATTATTTAAATGTTACAGTTATTAAAATTTGAATTTCCTTCCTTTTACCTACAGGAGTCTCTTCAGGATTACTTAGGGATGGGATGGGATGGGATGGGATGGGATGGGATGGATTTGTGTGATGCAGAAAAGAACACAATCCAGGGGAAAGTAGGATGAGAAATCATCACTGGGCTCTGCTGCTGAGAATCTCTTAGACCTGCAGATTAGCGACTCCCTGTGCTATGCATCGACTGTGGACATGGCAAGCCTGTATTTACACTCAGCCCTCAGGGCTGTAAGTCCACTAAGACTTCTTCCCAGGACTTTTCTTGATTCCTCTCCATGGTTTCAAACACTTCACTACACACACACAGTGTACCATACACTGTAAAGATAAAAGCATACTAATCAATATGCTTATGGCACATACTATGCCATGTATGTAACATATGTGACTGGCCAGGACATGAAGTAGATACTCATTTGCCTATAGTGCTCTAGCTCTGGAGTTGGGGTTCAGTGACCAACTCTTCACGATATCTAGGAAACTGAGTCAACCTACTCTTGCTATCACCTCTTAAAGTCACCTCACATGTTAGGACATTGGCTACATCAAAGGATGAGTGAAGCTCAGTGGGCTTGCGTGGGTCTGCAGAAGGGAAGGGAGACTCTGCCTTCTGGCATTGGCTGACTGTGACCCACTTTTCTCACTTATGAGCGTGAAAGCACCTGCTCTCTTCTTCCACCCACTTTCGTTGCCATGAGAAACAGGTAAGCAAGGTAAAATGGCTCTTACAGAAGAGACAGGAAGGTCTAAGATGACATGTGCAGATAGTCCCGTGTGTGTCAGCTTGCATGCAGCTCCCTCATTTAGAAGAAACTGTGTTTTCCTAAGTTAATTATTGTAAGGAGTTCTGAGGAAGGTAAGAGGTGGTAAGTGAGGGCACCACTGCTTGCAAATGCATTATGCTAATTTAATGGAGTAATATTGGAAGTCATAAAATAAGCCAGACCCTGGCAAACAGAGGGGTGCCTACATTAAAGGCATGTCCACTCAAACTTTGCAGGAATATTGAGTATTTCTCCAAGTTAGTGAGTCCTATTAGGGTGAAAATACACACAGGGAGTCAGCCATTACCTTTCACCCCTGTGCACACTTCTTAAACTGGCCACACTTCATTAAGTTGTGACTTAGTGTGAAGTGAGTGTCTCCAAGGTCACAGCAGCCTGCACACACACTCACTACCCTCCTTATAAGTTCCATAGAACATGCTCCTGTTTTGTGAGGAGATGCCCATCACCTGGCCTACGCAGCAAATGCATGCTATAGGCTTTGGGAGATGACCTATTTACCTTCCAGTTGAATTTTTAGAGAATTTTCTAACAGAATTGATGATACAGAAGGAGAGTCTCATGGGTTTCAATCTCATTCATTAGTTTACCTAGATATACAGTTTGAAAACAAAGTGACAAGGAAAGCCAGGGGACATGGCAGAAAGTGTGGGAAGAGGTGCCAGGCCTGTACTCATGAGCGCACAGCTGAACAATTCCTGCCCAAGACTGAGCCCTTCAATACTGCACCGACAGGAGAAGAGGACGCAGCATGGCCTCACTCTGTGTGGTGCTACTGACTGGTGTGGTTGTCATGGGAGGGGGCGGCATCTTCTGTTGTCATGGGAGGGGGCGGCATCATCTTCTGCAGTGGCATAGACACTGGAGGAGTTGGGAAGAAGATGGGTTCAGATAGAACAACAGAGGGGAATGGAAGGGTGACACAATAGCTGCACACTGTGTGTGTGTGTGTGTGTGTGTGTGTGTGTGTGTGTGTTATATATGTGAATAAAGCTATCACAATAATAAGCAAGTAAAAGTACAAATAGTAGACCGTGATAGATACTTTAAACATACTGCTTTTTTAAAAGGAAAGGCACACACTACTTCATGCCCAATTAACACTGTGATCAAAACTCAGGATACAGAATCCCCGAAGAACTAGTAAAATACATACTTTAAAACATCAAAGGCACATAGAGGTATTGGCCTGAAATAGAAACCTTTGTATGAGCTTGCTTAAAATGAAATATATTTTACGGAATCTTGATCTACATAATAAGTAAATAAAAACACCCCACCCAAAGCTAAGTAGGAATACTGTGACCTAAACACAACGTGAGTCCTAAAGACACCTTAGAAGTGATGTCATGCCATAAGTAGCCTCTGGCATGACCTTGGTGCCTGCATCCCTGAAGAGGAACAAAAGGGCAGCAGATACCCCAGGAAGACTGTTATGACCACTGGACCAGTTGGTCACTTCAGTCCCTGTGTGTTCTTGGCCCTGGTCTTCAGGCTGTAGCACAGGGAAGCAGCCACAGCATATGGTAATGAGCTTCAGATCCATGTCACCCCCACCCCCCAACCTCGGGCTTTCCCGGGAGTGCATGGGTGAGCTGGGCCAGATGCTCAAGCCTGGTACCCTGGGTTCAAGCCTGGCATCCCGGGTTCAAGCCTGGCACCCCGGGTTTATCACGGAACACGGGGAACAGTTTCCTTGTGTGCACTGAGAAGATGAACCATAACCATGTGTGTGTGTGTGTGTGTGTGTGTGTGTGTGTGTGTGTGTGTGTGTGAAGTGTTCACATCAGTGATAACACAAACCATCACCAACAGTAGCCTCTGGATGCTGGTGACGCATGTAAATTACATGTAAAACTCCTAGAAATTGGTAGCTTCCTGCTGGTTCTCCTACCGGATTATGAAGCCTTCACTACATGTCGAAACCCACCTGTGTGCCCATGGAATCCAAGATGGCCACTCAAGGGGAGTGGCTAAAGTTTGCCAGGACAGTCTTCCTTCCCACCAAATAAACAAATTCTTCAAAAGCAAAGCTAACCGGCTGAGATCCCAGGAAACCCTAGCTGAGAATTTTATCTAACTGCATAGGCCCCTGATGGAAGACGCCACCAAACTCTCTAATTCCTTGAATTCTAGGAGAAGACATCTAACAACAACATTTCTCTGCTTTATTAAGTTTTTAGCTCCCCGTGTGACAACTGGAAAGCACACCCTAAAGCCAGCATACTATTGTGAAAGATAAATAGTGCGCATTTCTGAATTCCAAGTGATCAGGAATACAACATGGTTTGATGAATGAAATAATTAATTTTCAGAGCATAGTCAAATGTTTTCAGCCAATATTTGAGATTGGGAGCTTGCCTATTCCTGCTGGCTTTGGGATGCTGACTTGCTCCCACCCTCCAGAGTCGCTGTGAATCAGGGAACCTTGCCTCTGGATTCCCCATGGGGATGCACAGGTTTACTCCTCCCCCCTCTAAGGTTAAGCTGTGTGAAAATGAACACAGTACCCATAATCCCTACACAGAATCGTGATAAAAATAAGTCTCTTTGAATTACTGTGACGTCATTTAGAGAGTACAGTGACATTTAAGGATGAAGATGTAAGGCCCTGCCCACAAACACTGTGTAGAAATGGTGGACGCTGTCTGCACATCCGTAGCCTACTAAGTGCACTTCTCCTTGCAGCATCCCCTGAGGCACGCATGCTTCCTAGTGTACGGCTAAAACACAGGTGCGGCGAGCCCGTGGTCTCCCCACGCTGTCTCTGCACACCTAGTTTTCTTTCCCACGAATGAGCACCAGGACTCCTGGCTGCTTCCTCGTAACTTGTTTACGCTCTGACCCCTCATGTCCTTCTTTCAGTTCTCATTCATCTCGTTTCACCTTATCTGAAGTTTATTTTGTGTTTAACCTCACTTATTAAGCTGCAGGAAGACAAGTGGTGGGTAGTAACTGTGCCTGGATAACTGTGTTAATGTTACCACCATGGGATGTGAAGAAAGCCAGAACGTGAAAGAAAGGTTATGCATGTCTGAGGCACTGGCTCAGTCAGTAAAGAGCTTGCTTCATAAGCATCAGGCCCTGTGTTCAAATCCTGGCAGCCATGGTAAATGTTGGTGGGGTCATAAATGGGTATAAGCCCAGTAGACGGACATTAGAGACAGTCCATACTGCTTGCTGGTCAGACAGTGTAGCTGAATTAGGGAGCTGTAGGTCCAGTGAGAGACCTTTTCACAAAACTGAGACGGGGAAACAACTGAGGGACATACAATATTGACCACTTGGTTCCCCTCACATGCTCACACATGTGCTGAACACACATACATACACACATGCACACACACGTGCTCTGTCTACAAGGAACACAGGCATGTCTGTAAAAAGTGCCTTGGTGTTGAAGGCAGGAGTTTCTCTAGGTGGTGGATCACTTCCCCACTCCTGGCTGCTTGCCGAATTGCAGCTTGGTCACACCTCTGTTGGTGCAGCTGTGAACAGGTTTCGTTCAACCACCAAAGGGGTCGCGAGCCACAGTTTGAGAACCACTGTTCTAACAACTGTGTGAAAAAGCCTGGAAGAGATGAACAATCGCAGCTGGTTTCACGAACGAAGAGAAGAAAAAGGAAGGCAGAAGGAAGTGACAAGATAGGACCCAGAAGTAGTCTCTAACTTTAATACCAAATAAGGCAACACAGATAGACATTTTCTAGACTAACTTGAAGGGACTTGCATGCAAAGGGGGGTGCTAAGGCCAACCAGGTCCTGAAGCTCCTGCTAGAACCTAGAGCCCAGGCTAGGCCTTGGCTTGTCTGTATGTCCAGCTTCAAGTGTCTCCATAAAGTGTCATGTTGTGTTCTCTTTGCCAAACTAGCTGAGAGTCACTCCGACTCCCAATGCTCTCCTTAACCCCTTAATATTATGACCTCGTGGTCTTTGAAAATGCTGCTGACATCTCAGCACAGAGGACAGGCAGGGCACCTGGCCTTGGCCACTGCGTGAGGTTAATAATGCAAGGACATCCTAGGTCAAAAGCCATGGCTGTTCAGACACTGGGAAAGCATATAATTGTTGAAATAGCTTTCATCAATTTTCATGCAATTGTTAAACAGTTTCCACCCACTGAGATCAGAATGGCATCTGACAGTCTCCTTTTAAAACAAATCAATTTTAAGATGAACTAGTGAGAAAAAAAATAAAAGAATCGCAATATTAAGATGTAAAGCTCTTCAGTGATGACAGACAATCATTTTGCTATCTTTTATATTTTTTTTAATATTGAGAGGATTTCTTCTGAACAAAGCTGTCACTTTAGACCTCTAAACATTATTTGGTGACCCTAATCTTTATTAAAATTTATCATATGATTTTTACATAAGTGATTTTTCTGAGTGCCAAACCAGCTAGAGTTGAAACAAATTTGCTTCTCATTGGTATATTCCTCTTTGTATCTGTGTGAACACAAAATCATTGTGGATGACACAACATTGAAGAATTCCTCCCTCTCTAGCATTCAGTGCCCGACAGAAACTATTCGCTTTCTGTTCTTTCCATGGGTGTTTATATATGTACACACACATGTGTGTGCAGGTATGCATGTGTGTTTATATGTATATAGGTCTGTGTGGGTATGCATGTATATGTATATAGGTGTGTGTGTGTGTGTGTGTGTGTGTGTACCTGCCTTATGGGTGTATTGTGTGATCCTGTATGGGAGCATATATGTGGTATATGTGTGATACATGCGTGTGCAGGTGCACTTGCATAAATGCACATGTGTATGTATGGGGGGGAGGGGAAGAGTGTCAGATGTTTTCTTTGTCCCTTCTACCTCACTTTTTGAGACAGGTTAGAGACAAGCTCTCTACCGGAACCTGAAACTCACTCAGTCTAGACTGGCTTGTCCATCTGTCTCCAGTTGCCCTCCCTGGGATCCCAGGTACAGGCTGACAACCCTGTTTTGTTGCTGTTGTGGTTTTGGCTTTGGTTGTATGTGTGTGCTGGGATCAGAACTCAGGCCGCATGCTTGCAAAGAAGCCCTGACTCACTGAGCCGTATCCCCAGCCACCTCCTTCCTCTCTTAGTGTGGAGTCAGGACAGTCTTTCCAAACTATAGGGAAAAACTCTTTATGCAGGATGCAGGCAAGAGCATGAAAATAAGAAAATATGAAGTCCTTTCACAGTCTTAAAGGCGAGTGTACAGGCAATGCAGTCCATCCGATACAGGGACACAACGTTAGAGTGTTCAAAACCTCGGGAGTACCACCGCTGTTCTCTCAGTTTGGAAAGTAATAAAAAGAAAGTGCATCAGTGTTAGTCACTTACCACTGTCATTTAAATGAAATTAGTTAATACTTTTACTTATCATTAGAGTCAATACCAGACATTCTCTTTAAGTGCTAACATTACACCTCACAGAGAAGCTGAGTAAGGCGGCAGGAACCCATCATCCCAGGACTCAGCACGCAGAGGCAGGAGGATTACTGTAAAACTGAACCAGCTCTGTGTGACTTCTAGTCTCCATGGCTCTAATCACTACGAACTTGACAGGATCCGAAGAAGCAGCATCAACAGTATTTGGTTTGATCAACGGTACAGCAGATTGTAAAGGTAGAGTTGATGAATAATAAGTGAGAAGTGAGGGCAAAAACTTTTTTTTTTAGATATTTGAAACACTTTCAAAAGAACTGTATAAAATATACAAAGAGAAATAATCAACGTTAAATTTTATCATTGAAGAGCATGTTTGCTCAAAAGGTTGGCAGCAGAGTGCTTGAGGCCAGACATTGCACCGACTGCGTGGCCTGCTGATATTGACCTCACTGAGCCATCAGGAACATATGGTGACAAATATCTATCTAGAGCATCTTTGGAGTGACGCCATCCGAGTGCACGAGGCCATGCTCATGGTGTATTGGCACCCTGGGGACTGAGCTCTGCTCCAAACTCACCACAGCGCATGCATGAGTTACCTGAACAATTCCCTTTTCAGAAATGGCGCTTTATAGATATAAAGAAATTACTGCACGTTTGTGTGTAGAGACACACGGGACACCATGCAACCCTCTATTGGAAATAATGACTACAGAATGGGAGAATCCCATTAGGAATGGAAGTAAAGTCCACAGCACAGAAGGAGTCAGGTGAGATACAACTCATAAGGTATCTGTGAATAATGGCTTACTTTTCCTACTTCAGTACATAAGAAGGAAAATTTTAAATGGTTTTTGTTTATGGAACATTACTGTGAAAATGCTTAAAATAAACTGTATGTTAAGATTCACTAAACCTCCCATAATTATCTTACTGATCTCTGTCCTGCGTAAGACAGTGAGACAGGCAACCTAAAGTATTTACCTCAGATCACAGGTATCCCGGGTCATGCTCAGAGCAGCATGTCACTTTTGTTTACCTGGTTATTTTAAAATTAGACAATATCATGCATGCTACTGTGGCCCAAAAAACAGTTTCTCAAGGAAGTAGAGTACACTGCCAATTCTGGTAGCCATCTTAAATATCAACAAAAATAAGTCCAACATGGAGGGGTTAAAGTAATTTCATTGACAAATGCTTTTATGGAAATGAAGAAAGGAAAGAATAACTCTTTCTGTGGGGCCACGATGGTGTTCAGGGTATCTTTAGGAATCATTAAATCAGAGCTTCAATGGCTGTGAACTTTTACTCATCTACCCATTTATCCATCCATCCACCCAATCATTTGTCAACTCCTATTGTCCTACACCATGGCAGGTGCAACCAAGTCAATTCTCCTGTTTAACATAAATAGTACTTTGCTAATTAAAATACTACCAAGTAGACTGAGTGTTAAGACAAATCATGTGTGATACCTATAAGCCATTACAGCAAATTAGCAAGGCATTCTAAGACTTGTTGCTCTTATTTTATCTTATCACTAAGCAGATTCAGGAATTCCAACAATTATTGTAAGTTTATGTAGTAAAACAAAGGCACTCTGCAAAGTGTAACTAAAAAGAAACAACAGAAAAAGCCTCTGAGAGTGCTCCTCATGGTAGGCACAGGGACATATGAGAATTCCAAAGTTAGAAGAGATAGTCCAACTGAGTCACGAAGGAAAGATGTCACACAGACAAGGACACGCCAGAACCTTTCAGAGATCCTGAGTTCATTTCTGACTTTCTTAGCTTAGCAGCTAGCCTACAATCTACACAGAACTCTCTAGTGTATGGCTTCATGATCCCAGGAAGGAGGACATGTCCCAGAGAGCCAAGCTTGAAGTCATCTGATGATGAACGTGTGAAGGTGATTTGGCGGATGAGATCTCTGAAGCCAACAGGAAGAATCCAAAAGTCAAGAGGGCCACTCTCTAGCTGATGGGTGAACAGGAGGTTTTAGAAAAGCCTTGGTATAGATAGCTGTGAGAACTAGGAGGACACACCAAACCTCTCTCATTCTTGCTACCATGGAGGCTCAATGTAGCCTCAAGCAAAGAAAATTTTTCAAAATGATAGTTGATATTCGTGGTGTAGTTATGTCATTTTTATGGCAAGGTCTGCCCTGGGGACATGGTGTACTATGCTCTCTGAGTCCATTCCTCAGTGTGACCCAGGGAATTCCCTTTTAGGAAAGACACAGGTCCCTTTATCGGACTCATGACACCTTTCCTGATTATGTATCCCCACTGTCTTGACCGTGGGTACAGCCGCCGTTTCTTCTTCTACACATCTTAGCTCCACTACCATTCCCGGACACCAATCATTCTACCTGGAAGTTATTCCTCTGTTCATTTCCTGAACAATCCCCATAGTGTGAGTCTCAGCACAACAGATGTCCATGGCTGTGCGATTCATGGACGCATTCACATGTCTCTGCATTAGGCCTGGAATCGGGGTACTCATTTTAAAGGAAATAAAGTGAGTGAATGTGTCATGGTGGGAGTGATGGGCAACATCGAGACTCTGTTTACACATCCTTACAGAGTTCACCCTGGGATGTGTGGAAGCTCTCTGCCCAATCACTCTCTCTCTCTCTAGTTAGGCCATCTCTGGAGACTAGAAATACTGTGAGATCCAGGGAGTTGTTTGTACAGGTGAGTCACCCTCAAGCAGTGCCGCGGAGAACTTAGCTCATGACTGTTCTACTCGCCTCTTAGCAGGATACACTGCAAAGTCTTCTATCCATTCCCAAAGGAGCTGAGTTCCAGCTTCCCAGTGCAGGAAGCTGTTCATTGGTGCACATCCTTCCTTCTCCCATCACCTCCTCGGAGCTGAGTTCCAGCTTCCCAGAGCAGGAAGCCATTCATTGGTGCACATCCTTCCTTCTCCCATCACCTCCTCGCTTCCTTAGATAGAGTTCAAAACAAATCACATGCACCCAAGCTTCCATCTTGGCTGCTGAGGGAATTCACACGCAGTAAGGAAACTCTCTTAGTTAGAGGGCTAACTGGGTGTGCAGGAGGATCAGATGCGCAAGCAATCTCAGAGAACCAGGTGAAGGCCCTGTGCTGTGAGCTTTCTTCCCAGGGTGGCATCGTTGGAAGGTGGTGTGAGGGAGGGGCCTTGTGGAAGGCCCTCAGGTCATTGAGGGTATACCTTCTCACCAAAATTATGGAATGCCAGCCCTCTTCTCTTGTTCACCAACAATGGAATATTTTATTTCAGTCTACCATGCTCCAGCTATGTTGTAAGCACCCTCATCACAGATGCAAAACTATACAAATAGCCAAGCATGGACCACAACCTGCAAAACAGTAAGCCAAAAGAAATTGTACAAGCTGATCTGCTATGTCTGAGTGACAGAAAGCTGACTAACATGGATGGCATTTAAAGAAACAACATTTGTGTACAGAACAGGAGAAGTTCTGCTCGGTTACACAGGTTTGTCGGGGATCAGGAAAGTGGAGGTCTGTGAGACTCCTCTTGGGTGCAATGCAGTCCTACCTTTTACCACCAACTTGACTGCTGTGTCTAAACAATTGGGAGATTTAACAATGTCTTTAAAGGTAAGTGGCACGATTAGGACAATTGATCTTTTAATTGTATAAAGTAGATTATAACTGAGAGAAGAGAATTAGGACCCTTGTAGAGGACTACTCTCAAAGTCTAAGAAGCAAAGAGTGATGCCTAGAATTAAGAACATCACCACAGGAATAGCAGAAACAAAAACAGAAAGAAAATCACAATGCGCAGAGACTCAACCCGGTTGACTCTGAGATAAGAAATGACCAATGAAAAAGAAGCACAAAAAAAAAAAAAAAAAAAAAAAAAAAAAAAAAGCATAAGCATGTCCTCTGAGTCCCACATATTAGGTTTAATTCAAGAAGGGCTTTTACAAGCTGTTTGAATCCTCCAAGAAGACATACCATACAGGCTCTCTGCTCTTGATATAGAGACTGCATTGCAGAGAATAGAAAGGGAACTGTGCCTGACTAGCTATTCTCACTGTTATTAAGCGTACTGTCTGCTTTAAAGAATGAATATTTCAATGCCTGGACATAGACAAAATTATAATAAAGGAATATTAGAAACTTACTAATCAAAAGATGAGACCAGTGTATTAGTCTAAACTAACCACTGAAGAGAAGAGACAAGAGACACACAAGGTCATAGCTGCCTGGTTATGTAGTGACCCAAGGCCCTCCCTATGGGTGGCAAGGCTTGTTTCCTGGTGACCTTGAGACAACCTTGAGAGTATAATGTTTATTTGCCATTATGTCTGACTCCAAGCCATTGGCCAGATCAAGTTAAGAAACTCGCTTCTGGGAAAGGACAAATTCAATAAATTCTCATCTTAAATTCATGCGTAGTCTCTTATGACATAGTTTAATATGATTATATTTTCCATATCAAGACAATTCGTGTTTCAGTGAGTAAAATCCTTACGACGAAGCTCAAGGATGAGGAGAATTACTAAAAATATCAGCTGTTTGCGTATTTTCCCCCATCTCACCCCAAATAGTCCTTGTCCCTAGACACCCTTGAATAAACAGCTTAGCCCACAGCTTTTTGTCCTGCCCTATTTACACAATCAGTGCCACAGGCGTGCCTGGAACATTACTGAGTCTACTCGGAGGCCCTGGACAGGCATGGCACAAGGGACGTTCTGCCCATGGGGAAGGTGTTCCAGAGTGTTAGGACCACAGGCCACGGCCAGCGGACTTTAGCTGAAGAAAGAAGTAAGACAGCTAGCAATGGCCCTGGGTTTCCCAGTGCTTCTGTAGCTAGCCTGTGTCTGCACCAAAGAGTGAGCAGTGAATACAGCGAGGGCTCCCAGTGAGGAATGCCTTCCCTGTTCTACCCAGGCAGCTTATGTAACACAATAGGAGGTCCCCACACAAGCAGGTTAACAAAAGTCCCCAAGACTAGGGAGATGATTGTGGAATTCCCTGGAAATCCAAACCTAAGGCTCACACTGCTATTTCTTTCTTAGAGAGCGTAGATCTGACCCGAACTTGCCATCTTTTTGTAGGAGGTTTCAACAGATAAATAATAAAATGATAATAAAACATTTGTCATGACCTTTCTTTATTCTATGATATAAGCAAAATTCAAATCAAGGGATTTCTCTTCTCACACACAAGAGAGCAATAAGGTAGGATCCAGGGCTTTCCCAAGATTCCTATTGTGTGTGTGTGCGTGTGTGTGTGTGTGTGTGTGTGTGTGTGTGTGTGTGTGTGTGTGTGTGTGTTTCACTGTTTGACACTGTTCTGTTTTGGTGTTGGTTCCTCTACAACTGCACATTATTGTAGCAAGAACTACAGAACATTTACACTGCATAGAACTTTAACTACCGAGAAACATCTGTATTTTTTAAGCAGTTACTTTCTACATCTTCACTAGAGTTGCACTAAATTTAGAGTTTATTCTCAATGCTAACAGGAAGGGAAGACTTGGATGAGGACACATTTGAAAAGGGCCTTTCAATTGGATATAAAAGAGTTAATTCAAAAGGATTAATTCCTGGGCTGTCTACTCTGCCTCAAGAACTTACAATGAGGAAAGGACAGGTTCCTCACTAAAGGGTATTGAGGACATTGGCTAGGAATATAAAGAAGGAATATAGAAACAGACCTCCTTTCACTCCAGGTACAAAAATTAGTTTAAAATTTAAAGTTGATAGAAGGAAATTGAGGGAGGTGCTGTCCAGGATGACCTACAAGGTATGACCTTACAAGCAAATAGACCAGCGGGATTATGCTGAGCTAACACTTCTGCACCTCAACAGGGGAGCTCATGGGGTAAGGATATAGCCCAGCAGGTGGTGAGGGAACACTTGGAAAGAGTGAAGATGTCCTGTAGATGTAAAGGCAACTTGCCATACTGCTAAAATGGCTTAGAGATTAGATCAGAGATGCCTTCCCCAGTATAAATAAGCGAGGTGACCTCTCACATAAACTGATTGCATTTAATCATCACGTAACACATCTCTATCCAAAAGGAACTGTGTATGCCATTTTTATTGGTCAAAAATGTTTTATTATCGCTGAGGGAGAGAAAAGGCCTTTCCATTAAACATATATGCATTTCGTAACAAGAGGTGTGTTGAGTCTGAGTTCCATTCTTTGTAGGTTCTTGGCTGTCCTAAGACAGAAACTGTTTCTTTGCTAGTAGGTGTGAGGGAAGCCTACTGTGCCTCTGCATCCAGCCAAAGGCTCTGTGGGCCAGAGATACCTGAACATCTGTGCTTTTGGCTTCACCCTTCAAAATTGCCAAGAACTTGAATGAAACTAAATGTTAAATGAACCAACGGGATAAAGGAAACGTAATGCAAATATGATGGGATTTTATCCAGCTCTAGGTGTAAATTATAATGTTTACAGAAAACAGATAGAACTGGAAACATTTCTATGAGAGAAAGCAAGCAAGGCTAGAAGGGGGGGGGGGTGTAGGCATGACTTTTCCCACATGAAGAGTCTGGGTTTCAGTGTACACATAAGTGTGCCTATGTGGGGGAGGGGAAGACTAAATGGGAGGGTGAGGTTTGAATACATAGGTCACAAAAGCAGAAGAAGCTTGGAGTAACTGGGTTGGGAGAGCAACACAGGCATCAACAATCAAAGGGCCAGTGTGGAGTGTGGGGAGGCAGCGGGGGAACAAGATAGAATAATGGATATTGCCGCAGAAGTACGGGAACGAGATGACAAAACCAGATATCTGTATGCTAGCCAAAATATTAACTTTTAAAATGCCTGTGGATGCATATGCAGTAGCCAAAACCTATCACGGAAAAATCACAGGGAAATTAAAAATATCTACAAATATACAACACCAAGCTGGGTTTATCTATGCACCTGTGTATAAGCTAGGGCTCCCTCGCTTTGTCCCTTGATGGTGTCAAGAACTCCAAGTGAGTCAGGCGCTCAAAGCCTGTGTCATGATTGACAAAAGCAGTAGGGTGGATGGTGAGGACCCTGTGGGCTGAGATCTGGAGTGATGCTTCCATGGTTGCTAGGGACAGAGCTGGGGCTGCCCACATCAGCCCCTTATACCTGCTCATCCTCCAGGCTCACTGTTTACTTCACTCTTGTTAGTGACAGAGTTCTGTCACAGACATGTTGCCTCTGCTAGAGAATAGCATTAAAAAAAAATAATGTTAACCTAAGCATTGTGAATTCTCCGCTTTCCTTTTTTCTAATGTGTAGTAGTTTGAATGGGTATGGCTCTCATAGATTCATATTTTTAAAATCTTGGCCCATTGGAGGTGGCACTATTAGGAGGTATGGCCTTGTTGGAGGAAGTGTGTCACTATGGAGACAGAACTTTGAGGTCAAATATGCTCAAGCTACACCCAGTGTGGCACACTGTCTCCTTCTGCTGTCTGTGGATCCAGATGCAGAACTCTGAGCTCCTCCTCCAGCACCATGTCTGCCTGCACGCTGCCATGCTTCCCGCCGTGATGACAGTGGACTAAACCTCTGAAACTGTAAGCCAGCCCCAATTAAATGTTTTCTTTTATAAGAGTTGCTATGATCATGGTGTCTCCTCACAGCAGTGGAACCCTAAGACAAATTGTTCCTTGTTAAAATATATGCATGGTTCCCTTTGGGGGTAAAAATATTTCGCCTTGACTTTATCTGTGATTTGTTTCCGGTGCACTGTTAACAAGGCAGCTCATAGGATGGTTGTGCAGCCAGCCAGATGCTCTGTGGTCTGGTCCCTAAAGAGGTGTGACTTAGCTGGATGTCAAATGGGACATTATGCTATGATCACATCAAAAGGAACAAAGGGTGTCAAGCCAAAGGAAGTCTTACTAAGTAATAGACCATAGGTGATTTTATATTCTTTACCAGTTTGAGTGTATAAACTTCAGTGGCAGAATGTGAGGCTTCAAATACTTGCTATATGCAGATAGTTGTCTTATAGTTTCACAAAAGCTACCTTACATGTAAATACGTATTATGTACATCTTATTATATAATAAAATATGTATTTATGCATACATTATTTGTTTACTAGTACTATCTCCACAAAGTTAAATCATCAACTTCCAGGTAAATCTATCACTGGGAAATCTCCAGGGCTATAGCACAGTTTCATGTGCAATCTAAACTCCTAATAAGTGTTTGTTAGCTGACCTGAGAACTAATTAATACTCGCTAGTCAAGAATTATTTTTATTCATTAGCATAGAAAGGCCTCTGCTGTTTAACCTAGCGTCTTGAATATTTAGTCGAAGCAAGTGATAAGAATTAGAAGTATTTAGCACAGGAAGCTCCCTGACTCAGTGCTGCAGTGGGGATTTCACACACGGCTCCTTTAATTTAATTACACTATTTGTTCTTTTACCCACAAGGATGGGCTTGAAAGTGATGGGAAGGGTAACCTCAGCCAACTTGTCCATCTCAACCAATGAGCACCAAAAAGCGAAACTACAGAGAGAGCATTTGCAGTGTTTCCACAGTGGCATTTAAAACTAAGAAGGGAACGAGTTACTTTGGTTTCATTGCATTTTATTCCAACCAGCTTTCCTGAGTCCATGACTCCACACTGCAGTCAGGACAGAAATCGCCTTGAGATCTTTTACTTCCCCTCTTCTGCTGTCTCACTGAAATCTCACATTTCACATTCATAGTCTCCCTTACTCAGATGCTCAATGCCACACATGTGATTGTAACACGGCGCTTTAAAGCCAGTGATGCTTCCTCAGTGTGACATAGCACTGCGTCCATTTTTAAGTTGGAATCGACCAAAGTTAGAGAGCACACTTGTGCCTTCCTGTCCCCATTTCAAGAGCTTTGTGGGTGCATGAGGTGGAGGACAGTAGTGCCGGAGACATTCACTCTGAGAGTCGGTTGTCTGTGGGCAATGAGAGGCCATCTCACCCAAGGACATCGTCCTGTGAGGCCAGATAATGCAGGCAGGCAGACTGTCAGTCATCATCCGGCCTAAAGGAACCAGGTGCTGAATCTCACAAAGGGACACAAGCTGGACTAAGACGTCTAACTATTAACTTGCAGTCCACTTAGCACCTTTCTGTGTGCATGTATTTGGAAATGAAACTAAATACTTGCACTGCTTATACTTAGAGAAAGTGAAAGAGTAAGAAAAAAACCCTCAAAACACCTTTTGGGTAAAATCCCTAACTCCAAAGATTCTAATTCATTGATGTGAAAGAAAAGAGAACAGAGGAAAAGTGACAAAACTGAGCCACAGAGAGCATGTGAGAGGGACATATAGCAGCACATTCAAGTAGATTCGGTCACCCAGTGTGGTAAAAATAACCCACAGCCACACAGTCAAACACTGTAGCAGAGAACGACCAAACTAGAACGATGTTTGTTTAACTGTTGCTATGAAGGCCCCTCATAGTAAGTGCCATAAAAAGTATATTAAGACTTCATGATAACAGGGACATGCCTCAGCAAGTAACAGTGCTTGATGCCTGCAGATGTAAGGCTGGTCATGCGATGGCAACCTTTGTAGTCAGTGAAAGTTGAAAAGAAAGGATCCGTTCCACAGAGTTGTCCACCTTCACACGGCACGGCAGAGTGAGTGCACATAAGCACACATCACACACACGTACAATTAAAAACAAACAAACAAAAACACACCTTAAAGAATTCAAAGCCAGGATTGATGGCTCACACCTGTAATCTTAGCACTTGGAAGGTTGAAACCCCAGAATTGTCACAAACGCAAGGCTAATGTGGGTTACGATATGATTTGCAGATGGGCCTGGCATACAGAGCAAGACCGTAACTCAAGACCAAAATAGGTTTAAAGATAGAGGGGGTAGGTGGAAGAAAATGTTAGAAAACAAGTTTCTAGAAGAATCTATTTTTAATTGGAATGCTGAGTCATTAAATGTGAAACAACCCCCCTCCTTAGTGTGTTCTACAGAGCAGGCAATTCCAAACAATGAACAACGGAGTGTCCACAGCTCATTGTGAGAGTTCCACTCTGGTGTGGACAGGAGAGAGGCTCACAGGTGGTCACCCAATGTTAAGACCTCTGAACTGAGACATAAAATAGCCTGGAGAAATGGCCCAGTGGTTATGAGCATATACTGCTGTCCAGAGGACTTGGGTTTGGTTATTAGCGCTCACAGTAGACATCCTGCAACCACCTGTAAATCCAGCTCTAGAGGGATCTAGTGTCTTATGGACTCCACAGGCACTCAACTCACATGGACAATATCCTGGCCAACAGACACATAATTAACAACTTTTTAAAGCTGCCCAGAGACCGCGTCATCTTAGACCACAAAGCAGAATGGAATAAGGCCATGATCAGTCTAAAGAGACGGCTTCACTACTCCAAGGCAGACCTCACTAATGAGGGTCATCTATTTGGAAAGTTAGGGGCTCTCAGCTAGGGGCCCAACTGTTCTGAAGTGGTAAATTATTATGAGGCTCACAATGAACCCCAACCCCAAATTGCTGACACAAAGTCAACAAGACTTGTTTTGTTCCTTCATCTTGAGAAGATAAATAAATAAAGCTGGGTTTGCCCCCCCCCCCCACTTCCACTTGGGAGAGTTTAAGTACATAAAATAGATTTACTTTTTTATTTATACTCAGGTAACATATTGTTGATATGTCAAATATCTCCCACAAGGAGTTCCCCACAGTTTTCCCATCCCCCTTCTCTTGCGGCTTACATCATCATTAACCTCAAAGTTCTTAAAACAAGTCTGGGCTGAGGCCAACAAAGCAGGGTTAAGCAGATACATGGGGTGTAGCCTTGGGCCCAAGTGTCAATCACTTGACAAGATTGGGGAGGGTTTCCCCTTTCCACTGATGGTGAACGAGGAAAGGGTGTTGAGGCAGGAGGCCGCAGAGGACGAAAACATAGGATGAACACATGACAACATATTCTGCCATATGGTAGTTAAGCTATTCTCCTGGTTATCTGATGTGTGGCATTGAGGTTGCGTGTCTCCTTTACCTGTTGTTTAATAGAACTTGCAAACTCTACAATTGTGGATAAACTGACGTGAATATAGAAACAAGAGAGTTAATGCTACACTAGAGCCTGGCTTTATAACTATTGAGGAGTTTGAACATCCTGGCCAGAGCAGATGTGCTTGCCTGCAAGGGACCCTCAAGACCTGTCCTGTTGGCTGGTTGTGCTCCCTCATATAAGGAAAGATCACTGAACCCTGGCCTGAGCTTCCAGCCATTCCACCTGTATCCCTCCCCCGCCCCCAGCTGTCTGTAAGCAATCCTGCCCTAGTTAGTGGTTTCCTGGTGTCCAGAAGGACACTGGTTAAAGCCAGTTTCAGGGAGACTCCATCTATGCATCTCTGGGGAAGTCATTATTGATGCCAAAGTGAGACTTCTCAATGCTACAGCTGAACTGTGGCAACCCAGCACCTGTAACTCTCCACATTCCCTATAATTGAGCTCAATAAACTCACTGGGGGGTCGAGCTGGACTTCGGTGCAACTGGACTTTAGTTTGTCGCCGGTGCCCTTCTTCAGGACAGCAGGGAAAGAGTTCACGCAATGATGGAGACAAGAAAGCAAGTTATGTGAAGAATAAAAAATGGGGTGCCACACCCCCAAAATCCCAACAACATGGCTGTCCAGACAGTCCTGAAGAACACCACTACCAAATGACATGCCAGTGTGGGTAGGGAAATATCACAAGGCCCTGGCCCTAGAGGAAGGGCTAGTATCAACTGCTGAGGGAGGAAGGGAGAGAGGTAGGGGGAAGGCAGAGGGAAGGAGGGAGGGAGAGGGAGGAGGGGAGAGAGGGGGGAGGGGGGAAGAAGGGGGAGGGGGCATGGAAGAACCAATCTTCTTCTGGGATTCCTGCTAGATTATCCAATCCCAAGTGATCAGGCCTAACCATACACATATGAACAGCACCAAATGAACTCGGCAGGTTGTATTTATAAGTTTATATGTATGTATTTACACACTATTTACAAATAGCAATAGAAATTTCATAACAGCTTCAAGCACATGAGAGCCAAAACTCAAGAAACAAAAATATGAGCTGCATTTTATCTTGAAGAATTTAGAAGATGAAGTTTTGAATGCATCAGCACGTAATAATTACTCAGGAAGACATACTTGTTTTGGTATCAAAACATCACAGAGTAAGGTGTAAGTGCCCAGAAGGTAGGCACTTTTCTAAACTTTCTTTTTCAAACGTGGTCCCCTCCCAAAATGAGCGCAAGTGACTACATGGGGCCATCAGCACTGCCTGGCATTAATTTAACTGTGTTTGAAACTATGTGTTCCCTGCACCTGTGTATGCTTGTGCAGGAGAGAGCTACACCTCACGAGAGGCCTTGGGTGACAGCACACCCCCCTAGAATATTTACACCGCAGACTAGCAGGGCCCATCCATTCTCTAAGCAGCAATGAGAAACAGATCCAGAAAATTCATTTACACAAACATTCATATTTCTATACAATCCTATGACAGGACTATGGATTTCTGCATTAAAATACATGTTATTAATGAAAGAATAAGTGGCCACAAGAGAGAGAAGATCCATATCCAGGCCTACAGTAAAGAAACCGCTGAGGCTTACTGAAGATGTCCTACCTGCCATTTCTTTGTATCATTTCATTGTCTTCCAAGATTTTTCATGAGAAATATTAAATACCGACTTCTTCGCGTCCTCTTATTCTCACAATGATATTGACATATCAGAGCCAACTACTGAATTGTCTCCACAGAGAAGGATGGAGCAGCAAGTGAAGCCTCCAGTATACAGTAAGTATCAGGGAGTCAGAGTCTTCACTCTGTTTACTTTCATAAGGATTCTGCATCTTTACAAATCTTCCCTGGGGAATTCCAATGAAGCCTTCCAGGACTGCAGTGGGGAGGGGGCGGGGGGCGGGAGTGCGAACACAAGCGAGAAACCCTCATTTGAACCATCCCTGGCCAAATCCCGAATAAATTATGGTCAAACACAAGTGCACAAGCATAAACCATGGCACAGGCTCTACATTCGAACAGCGTCGGGCCAGGCAGCCCTCTCCCAGCTTTTATGTCCTGACAGCATCTTCTCAAAATGTTATCCTTCATGAAGCCTGGCTGCTTAACCAGACAGAACGCTCCAGGGATTTGTCACCATTTAATTTATTCCTTGTGGCCTATAAACCACGAACATCAATTTCCACAAATACGTCATGGGTCAGAAGCAATGCTGAAGGGTGTGGGGGAGTGTGTATCACCCCTGGAAGCCTGACATGTCTTGAAAGAGGCGGCGCTGCTCTCTTTCTCAGGAAGTAAACAAAGACAACAGCCACGTAGCTTCACGAAATTAATTGTGAGATCACACGGGGCGTCTCAAGGTCTGGTTTTGTTGTAATGACATTGGATATACTCCTCACACATCTTTACAATTGGTTTGGTGGATCCGTGGACACAGAATTATTTTGTTTTACTTAATAAATGTATATGAAAGGAAGGATCCAGCCCGGCGCAGGGGGCGGGGCGCCGCGGGTGCACTCCTGCGCGCAGGCGCGCTGACACAGCGCAGTTTAGGGTTGCCATGGCAAAGATGCCACGGGCTGTGGTGAGAAGCTTGGAGAGAGGGAGAGAGAAAGAACATCCGGAAGGTTCAAGGCCTCATGTTCACTCAGGTGCAGTGCAGACTGCTATGAGGACAGGCAAGCATCTGTGCATCCGGTACACCAATGCACCAAGTGCTGCCATGTGCCTCTAGCCAAACCTAGGCCTTGGTCTCCAGGGAGCAGAAGAGGATCCAGGACCACCTGGCCCAGTGTACCATATATTGCAGTGACAAAGCCAAAGACTTGATGGATGCAGGAAATACGACACTGCAGGGCAAGCAACAGCTGGACAGCTACGTGACCAGTGTGTGGTTGAAGACTTGCAGGTCATCCCAACGATGACCAAGAGGATGAAGGATTCTCTGACATGCATTGGGAAATATAGCTGATTGCCAGTGACCACCGGGGCTGGCGGCAGGCTACTTAAAAAGAAGAACGGCAGTTTAGTGTGTTAAGCAATGTTTATGAATGAGGAAAGAAGGTTACTGGCAATATGCTACTCACCGCTAGAGACCAGTTCCTTTACACCTGGACCTTAGAAGGAAAAGTGGAAAGAAGCCGGTGCTAAAATTTGGATCACAGATGTCACAAGGGAGAATCCTAGGCCCTACATTTTCATGTTCTGTCAGTAGAGATTGCCCTTGTACCAAGGAAGGGCTCAGATTCTTACTACACAGACATCTAAGCTGGCAGCTTTCTTCAACCCGCTGGTAAACTCTGAGGAGAGGTGTGCCTGTCACCAAGTTCCAGTTTACCGCAAGTACCACCACAGCACCTTGCAGATGCTATGAAACAAAACCCAGAAGAATAGTTTGAATATCTTCTAAAGGTTCCTTGTATTTTCTGGCATCGAGATGGGAATGCCCATTTCTTCAAACTCTGTCATTCTGGAAGTCCCTGAAGAAGCTGGAAACTGTCACACTGTGCGTGGGAAACAGCTTTTGTCACTGACCTCTGCAGCAAAGTGACACATCCCCGTGAAGAAAGGGGTTTTGATTGTCATGCCCATACCAGTAGCTAATAGACAGTAAAATAGAAACCTCTGGAAAGTACTAGACTTTGAAAGCCTAGACTGTGCAGAATAAAAGTCCAAACCTAGTATTACTCAGCCTCTGAACTCACAGACCCACATAGAGGTAACCCCCTAGCAACAAGGAGGCCTAAAAGTAAGCAATTTGGGCCGAGGAAGGCTGGGACCACCACAGAACAGGGTAGGCACACGCCTCTTACCAAATGCCATGATTGTCTGGGGCACTACAGTGAAGTGTTGCTGGCCCACCATGTCACTTTATCTTTTGATTAAGTACTATGCTGCCTTTATGCAAATTAGTTACTTGAAACAGTGATATTCCTGTCTGTTTGCTGTGTCAAATCTGCAATATATTTTCCAAGTGTTTCAGTTTTTAAATGAAGGTTCATTGTCTCAAAAAAAAATTATACAAAAGGATCTGTGCCTTATTGTAAATATTCACCCAAACACACAGGCTCTCTATAGACAGTCTGAGATTTCTAGGCCTGTCCTTTATGGCTTTCTGATGAGATTCAAGAAGCCAACTGTCCTGTGCACCTTTCTTGTCACTGTGACAAAATGTAGGACAGAAGCAACTTAAGCTGGTAAGGAGGGTCTGCAGTAGCAGGAGGAGCTTGAGGCCATGTCGTATGCACGGTGTGGAAAGAGCAGGATGCCAGGGCTCAGGGATATTTAGCTTTTTGGTTCCCTGCCACCGACGGCTTGCTCAAGGGCAGATCAGGAAGAGCCATCTATGCCTCTTCACCTGCATCGCATTGGCATATCCATCTGATGGCAGCTTTTTCACTCATCACAACCAGAAAAACAGAAGGGGAGGAAACGGTGTCTCCATTCTGCCCTATCTTCTGTACGAGTAAAATATCTGATTGATAAATGCATTAAAGAGATCAAGAGTACTCTGAGGGGATGTTGACTTCAAGTGAGCCTACGTGCATGTTTTATGTCCTTCCACACTGCCACAAATAACAAATAGTATGTGTGACTCCTATACACACTTTTAAAACAGAAAATTTCCAGAATAATTCATGTATATCTTGACTCCATCTCATTCATAAATTATAAAACAAAGCTATTCTATTTTCAATTTCATATGTAAAAGCACATTAATTTTCTTATTGCTGGGCCTAGAAAATAAGGTTTAGTTACCATGTTTTCCATAAACCCATTTCTGGTTAATAAAAGGGAAATAATTCAAGTATGGAAATTTTCACTCGGATTTCTACAGAGCACAGAACACCACCACAAAAAAACTACATCTGGGCTGTGGGTGCATGCACTTAGCGTAGGTACATTAGCCAAGCATGCTGGGTTTCAATCTTTAGTACCAACCAGAACCTGAAAAAGAAACAACAAAAAGCCTTATTCTTCATAATCCAAGTGACCCAAACCAGTGGTGTCATGCTAGACTTCCTAGGCTAATTGTGTGAGGACAGAGGAGCTATGTCACCCCTGATGTCAATCCCTGACCTCTGCAGCATCAGGAAGTGCAATTTAAGATGACTGGAGGGTTTTCAATAAGCTTCTTCTTAGGTAGAAGAGACAAGGAGTTAAGAAACGACAGACAGAAAAATCAGGAAACTATATGGGGCAGTCTCCTGGGATCCCTGTCTTAGAGACGGATGGAGCGAGGGGTCTAAGTGTACCTCTGATTTCTTGCATAATAGTCGGGCTCTTATGGGACCAGACAAGCATTCCTATCAGCCAAAGAGTACTGAGTGGTTTTTCTAGTCTGTGCCTGATTAACATCTGAGGCCAACCTCCAGTTTTCCAGGATACAACACAACCTCTAACTGAGACAAAGTTAGAAAATATGTATACTCACATAAAAGCCTCTGTTAAACACTAATGCATTTTTTGAAAGTGTAAAATTAGTAATCTTGGCAACATAATTTGCATATTTCAGCAACTGTGTCCATGTGCCCTGTCTAGAAGATTGGGCCCAGTGACTGCCTTCTACTCCTTGGGAGGGGAAAGCCACTGTGGGGTTACATTTGGCAGACAATTCTATTCTTGAATTTCCTTGATTTGCTGAAGCTCGAATTAGTAGAATTTTTTTCTATAACAACTAAGCAAGTATAAATCCCACAGCAGTGTGGATGTGCTTGCTTGTTATCACTGTCTTTCCAAAAGTCAGCCTTGCCCTGTCCCTGCCAGGTGTAACGAAAGTCTACCCTTCCGTACAATGTGCCCTTCTGGAAAATGGGCTTATTATAACACACTTCACTAACATGAGCTAGAATTCAGTCACTTTTCACTGCAATATGCTAGGAGGGGCCTTCTAAGACGTCCACATGAGACGCAGACACCCAGGTGGAACAGTGTGTGGGGAGGGAGGACTGTAGTGCCAATCTCAGATGCTCAGATGCTCAGATGGACTCCCTGAACAGTCTCCCTCAACACTCTCTACACCAGCAGTTCTCAACCTGTGGGCTGCGAACCCTTTTGGGGATGAATGACCCTTCCACAGAGGTTACCTAAGATATCTGAAAACACAGATTTGTGCATTAAAATTTAACCCAGTAGCAAAGTCACAATTATGAAATAGCAATGGAAATTGTTTTACGGTTGGGTTCACCACAATATGAGGAACTGTATTAAAGTGTTGCAGAATTCAGAAGTTGAGAACCACTGACCTACACCAATCTATAAGACTCCTGGAGTTTGAACAAAAGCCTTAGACTCTGGCAGTGAATTTCTGTTGATTCAACTTGCCCCTCACAAATTTAACCTGGGGTACATTGAAAAAGAAAGCAAAAACAGCAAATACGACAAGGAACACCTGAAGAGGAAGGGTGAGTTTCCTGTTTGCTGAGCGGCCCGGGACTGTCTTGATGGCACCCCTAGCTCAATTGTCAAGTGTCTTCTTCCAGTTTCAAGGTTTCAAGAAAGACTTGGCTAGCTACTGAATTACACATCTATAGAACAAGTTCTGGGTTTTAATCTGAGCCATAAACATCCTTCAATAAGCCCCTGAGGGCTCTCTGATGAGGGTCTTGAGACAGTTTTCTTTCCCAATCCCAGTGCGAGGTGTGAAATGAAACTTCCCAGGTGATGTGAAGATGGCTTCAGATCCTGTCCTGAAATGCTGGACGCCATCAACACAACCCTAACAGAGTCAACAGCCAGTTACAATGCTGCGTTTCCTTCAGAAATCCGTGCTGTTCCTCTCGAGCATGTACCAATTATAACTCGCTCTGTTGGCAGACACTGAGACATCACCCTGACCTAATTCTCTCTCACTAGTTAACTCTGCTTGCTCTAATTAAGGGAGAAAATGGAAAAGGGCAACCAGCTTCCATGAAAGTACATCCATTGGCAGTGCTCCTTGCTGCAGAACAGGCTCAGCAACATGGCACCGGCTGGGACAGCAAGGATTGAGTCTGCCATGTAGCCAGCTCTGTGCCACACAGTAAAACACTCAACCTCACTCACTCTTGAAATGGCTATGATAACTTACTATAAATAAGGAACATGAAACATAGCAAAAAAAAACCAAAACAAAAACAACAACAACAACAAAGACACTCCAAAGCCTGGTATTTCAGAGCATGCTTCACGTTTAAGTGCCCTACATAGTTTTATCACGCCTGTTCCTTATGGTGTCACCTTGTAGAAGACATAGATCACCCCTATTCAGCCACTCAGCTGACAGTGAAATCACAGTATCTCCACAAAGAGTTATTGTGACAAACTCGTCAATAATTAAGGTCTCACAATGCCTTGTTCATAATATATGCTTTATAAACACAGTGACCATCACAGCATCTCCTGAGGTCCATGGTCACTTACACATAGGAAAGCCTTGTCTAATAGGTGACAAAATATCTCTGATCCTTTGGCTTTGTCAAAGGGTGCCAAATGTTTGCTGTGAAGATAGAAACAGAATGAACAATACGTGAGCATCTTTATAGAGATGTTGGTGTGGGTTCAAAAGGCTAAAATGGCAATAGAAAGTAAAAGAATTCACCACTGTAGCAGCTGGAAACAGAAGGCACAGTATGGCAGCACACAGCAGGCTGAGGCAGAAGGGTCTGCTCAAGAGCACAGGATGAGAGGGCTGTTTCATCCCCCCCTGTATCTGAACAGCCACGTGCTTTCCTCACAGTGGGCGGAAGAGAGCCCCACGGGCCCTAGAATGAGGGGTTCAAAGACGCTGTGTCTGGTAGTAAAGCAGACGGTGTGCAGACAGAGGGAGGAGGAAGATCTGCAGAAGGCAGTGCCAGGGTGGGGGTGAAAGGGGTGGTAAGAGGGGTGGCCGGATCTAAGGCAAACAGGTGTGCTAGTTCTAATGGTATGCCTGGAATGCGAAGAATCTTCCTTAAATGTGCGTTTAAAATGGCTAATGTGCTGTGTATACGCAGTGTGGTCCTCATTACAGCCAACTATATTTTAATATTAGGAGAGAAGAAGAATTCCATAAGCGTAGTTGGGAGGTTTTGAGTAAATCAGACCAGCGGTGGGAAGCCGTGATGAATTCTCAAGGTGTGCACCACTGTAAGCCAGTCAGGAAATCATTGTCCCTGATACTGGCTATGGATGCAGTGAGCGGCCAAAATGACCATGCCTACTTGGGTATTTTAATTCTAGTTATCCTCAAAATTCAGCTTAAAGAACAACAACAACAACAAAAATGAATTCTTTCCCTAGCAGTCAACAAATTATTTGGAATTATCTGATATCTTCCAAAAATATCATAAGGTAAACATAAAACAATATAAATTATAACAACAGGAAATCCATGCCCGCACCCTAAATAGAAATGTGTCACTCAACTTGCCTTTTGTCTTCCTATTGAGTTTCTTCCTCCATCCCTAGGAAGCACACAGTGGATAAAAACAGCAACTCGGGTCGATTCGGGGTCAGTGGGCAGCACCCTCTGTGTAGTCCACTTAGAGTCTCCAAATAGTTACTTAAGAGTTCTGCTATTCCTGTCTTCTAAATAAATCACTGGTTCTCAGATTACAGACTTTCAGAACATCTGGCCTCTCTTCTGTTATGCCCCATTGGAATTTCTTTTTTGGATTGTAGAAGGAGTGAACTTGTGGTGAGAGACCTGAGGAGAAGACCGGATCCTTACTAAGTGCCCTTCAAAATATTTTCTCAGGTCTATTTCTCCTTGTGTGAGGCTAACAGCACTAATTCATTGAAGCAGTTTAAGGAAGGAGCTAATGAGATGACTCAAAGTTTAAGAGCATTGCCAGCCCTTGCAGAGGACCAGGGCTCTATTCTCAGCACCTAAGTTACAGCTCACAACCATCTGTAACTTGTTCCAGGAATCTGACATCCTTTTCTAACCCCCCTGTGTACCAGGCACACATGTGGTATGGGAAAAACACTCAACCTAAAGCTTTAAATTAAAGCACCACAAGATACTCGCAATAAGCATAGAAATCACTGTGGACTTCTACAGCTGAGCTGAAGTCATTCGAATGAAATGTTCAGAAGTACATGTTTTATTAGTCAGACAAGATACTTTGCCATTTAATTAATACAACAGTAACACACAAACTCACAAGGGAGTCCAAGTACCCACGCACTGCCACGCTGGCTCTCACAAGTCCTAGGCAACTCACCTCTTACTTTGCACTGTACATTTAATATTTTTTTTCATAGACTCGATAGTTATGTCCTCTCAATTTCCTCTGGCTCCATCACACCCATGAATTTGGAAAGGTGGCAGGCAATGTACACAGAGGGGCTAGAACATCAGCTATTTCCTGCTACCAACCTTGCTATCTATCTTTTCCTCCTTCAACCCTCATGGATATATTGAAACTGAGCGAGTAAGGAGAGGACACAGGCAAAGCCAGATAAAAAAAAGTGCCAAAGGATCATCAGGCCAAGGCAGATCCATCATCTCAAACTGATGTAGATGGTACGCATGTAAGGAGGGAGGGAGGGGGTGGAGGAGAGAGAGGCATTGCGCACACACAATACAAAGAGGCCTTGCTATCAAAAAACACCAATATCCAGCAAAATACTCTAACTAAGGACCCACCGGGCGCTCACAGCATGTGGAGGAGCAGGATGCTGATGTGGAGGTGTTTCTTCACTCAGAACCATATTGATCAGGTGATGTCAACCAGCACTAGTAATGCAAGTGGTGCGGAGAACCCAGCTACCATCCTAGGAGAACGCTAGACACTGTAGAGGAGCTTGACATTTCCCGTAGGATTCCCTCAGGCTTGGAGTCTCTGCCCCCATTGCTCTCCATGGAGCCAGGCATTGTTTGCCTCTTGTGCTCTGTCAAGACAGCATTACTCACCACCCACCTGAGAAGATGTCACAGAGATCCCTTCGTCATCTCTAAGAAAGACACAGAGAGTAGCGGGGGGAGGGGGGGAGGCAGAATTCTGCTGCTGGGATTACAAAACTCCACCACTCAACTCTCACCACTGTCATTAGTCTGTGCTGTGGTGGTAATTGCAATTTACAGCTCTCTCCTGCA